>NC_081196.1:42524967-42834342 GCF_902713425.1 Acipenser ruthenus | reverse complement strand
ATCTCTAATTTTCTTGGTTTATTTCTTCAAACAACAGATTTAAAATGTGTGGTCTTGTTTGTGTGATAAATACAAGAGAAGTGTGTCTGTTTTACTGACTCACACAGACAATTACCCCTGTAATCTGTAGGAAATTATACGTGTCAAATGTGTTAGCTGGGTTACAGGATATGTTCTTTGAATTCTATTAAATTATTATTTTTCTGTACCTGAGATTACTCGCACATCATTCTTCTCTTTCAATGGGTAATATGTATGACTTATTTAACATTCTTTTAATGGACTAAACAAATCATATAGTCACCTACAACTCTCTACCTTTCCATGTCGGCGTTTCTACCAGGACGGTGTTTGGCGACTTGGATTAAGTACAGGATCTATAAACTGAGTTTTCTAGGCCTTTGGAGGCCCAAGTGAATATACTGGAATTATCGTTTCACCAAACTGCTGCTTATATTGTTCAGGACTGTGTTGTGATAATATAGTGTGTGGAATTGAATAATTATTAACTTTAATTATTATAGTGCCTGTTTTGAAATGTATAAACCTGAAACACTGCACCGGATTTCACTGTGTTTTTATTGTATGTAGTGTGTTAACAATTGTATTTTAAAAGCTAAGTTACTACACCTGGCTTTGTAAAATAATAGACAGCAGACCACCCTTTCCCTGTTCATCTGTGGGTTAACTGGATATTACTTTACTATGTTCCTTGAACTTTTAGACTTTTATTACTATACTTAAGAATGCAAGTTCAGGTGCACTTTATAACTTCAAAAAAAGCACTGATGGTATACTGTAGCACAACTGGTTTATTTAACTTGTTCCTGTTGGCACATCATTTTGTTTATTTACCAGTGAGAAAAAAAAAAACATGTGTATTTATATTTTGGTAAAATGACATGAATAAAGACTCACTTTGTTTCACTTTTTACAGCATTGTGGTCTGCACTAGCTGAGGTCTGGAATGGCTTTCCACGTGTAATATTTATTATATATTTCTGGCCATGTGAAATAACTCATAGAGGCACATATGATATATGTCTGAGAAAAAAGAAATGTATGAAACATTTCCATCTTGACTAATCACATTTTCCAGTTGCAGTAGCCAAGTTGGTAATAAATAAAAATTATGAAAATTGAAACTTACTGTACATAAAAGGTACCAGCAGTTTATGTAAAGTATGATTATATTCAGCGACCACAATAACATCATAAAAGCACTTTTGAATACTTTACAAGCATACCACTATTATTACAATTGCAGGCCATTTGCATAAACAGGAGTGATGGAAATGGCTAGGATTCAATCAAAATATACAGTGCTGCTTTATGACCTGTGTTATTTGTCATCTCTATGGCCTTTTAATCAAACTTACAGGTCAAAAAGGACACACACCAACTGATTCTATATTGACATTATATGGACAATGTGTTGCCATCTAAAACATTTTTTTCCACAAATATTGGTTTCTCATCTTATGTAAAGAATAATCTAATGATTGTTACTCCTTTGGAAGTGAACAGTATTGTCGAGTGACTCACTAATACCATGTTATAACAAGAACAGTTTAGTTTAGTTATATTATAAACCATGTTAATTACAATAAAAAAAAACAAGTAATCATTAAGGTCAAAAAATGTTGCAACATTTTACTTGAAGGTGTAATGTAACTAAGCCACACTACATGTATTTTACTTACTAAATATACTTTTCTTATAGTGTAATTAGTGTAGTTACACTGTAGTTAATGTACTGGTATTATAAAGTGTTGCCCATTTTGGAATGTTTAAGAATATATAGAGTATAGAATTACTATTAATAGCTTTGGTAGTACAAACTACATTGGACTCTCTATTTTAAATAAAATTGTATTTATCCATCTATTATGAGAAGATTCAGTTACATAGATCTAGGGTGTATGGTTCTAAGGCAAGGATAATGTTTTATTTGTAATGAAGCAGCCTACTTAAGCTTGTATGGTAGTAACCTAATCTAGGAAATTATTAAAAATATAATGCATACCATTCCTAGTTTATGCCATTTGAGTGACTCTAAAGCATTACCTAATTAATTAGAATTAAGAATGTACATTTTGGAAATGATTGTGTGGATAACATTTCTGGACAAAGCAAGCAGTATATCTATCTACATTATCTACTATGCAATATATTCCAAGCTAATGGTATAGTAATATAATAATACAAAAACAACTATGTTTGTTTTATTAAGTGTCCCTGACAAACTTGTCTCCATACAGTAGTTTTCTTGTATTATAATAAAAAGCATGCATGAAAGAAAATGTGTAAGTTGATGCACATTGTATACACAAGTGGCTTATTCTAACATTAGCTGATTTGTTTTGTTTGTTAAATTCCTGCTACACTCCCATTTGTCTCACCTACTGTATACACCTCTTACTGTGAGCACTATATGGTTTTGCTTTAAGATTTCTCATCAGGTTTCTTTTTACTGTATGGTCTTTCTACATGGTGTGTAAGAAAGAAGAAAACAAAATAGTGAAGTATGTGGGTGTCCAACTGTTTTCCCTTGTCATTTTGGCTTACACTGAGTAAACTCAAAAGAGTCAAACTATCACATGCTTTAGATAAATGGCATAGACCAAAACTGTGAGACGTGTGAAAACCTAAAACATCTAAGCAATGATGCCCACATAAAACTTAGCATATGCATTTCCAGACAGTTAAATGGAAAATCTATAAAAGTGGATTAGTGGCACAGTTGTGTTTGGCTCTCACCCTGAAATATGAAATGCTCTATTAAAAAAAAAAAAAAACAAGGTAGGGTGTTAAAGATATGCCAGATGGCCACTAAAGTTACTTTTAGCATCTTAAAATGACGCAAAATATTTATTGGATTTATTGCAAGTTCCTTCTGTTTAGTTTCTTCCGAGTCTGGTTTATGATGAGCTAGGAATGTAATCCGTTTTATTTCTTTAACTTTCTGATCTGGATACAAGCCCACATGCATATTACTACAAATGTGAAACATCCCAGGGATGAACCCTGAGGCTGTTCGGATGTGTTTTCAGTTGTCCCCTACTGGAAAGCCCTGTAAACGGAACTGAGCCAAGTTCAAGTGCCTTAGTTTTTATAACACTTGAATTTCGACAGGCACAGCTCCACCAAAGCTTTATGCTAAGGCCATGAGGAATATCTCTTTCTCTGTGCTAGTTCCTGCTATCACTTGTTCATTTTGAAAAACAACTAAACAAAACCAAAACCTGTAACGTCAATTACTTGTCATAATGACAATTGTTTTCATGACCTTATTGCAGTCAAATCTCTTCTGAATTTGTCAGAACACATTTGGGGTTATTTTCAAAGGAGATTCACTGGAGGATAATGTTATTCGCCATTATTTCAACGTTTTTTTCTGCACGTCTAAAGCTGCAGAAAAAAAAGTTGGGAATCTAGCCGCTAGTTTGGTTCATTAGTTATTCTGATGCTTTCTTTTTGGCGGAATACATAATGATCTAAGAATCCGTGCCTATTTTCCAAAGATCACCGTGGTAGATAATTTAAGCTTCCACCAGTTTGCTTTCTACCTGCTTCAGAATGGTCAATATTTGCACACACACACATTTGTATTGGTAAACGTCAGTATTTTTGCCAGTATATTATATATGTAACAATTTACATTTATTACAAGCAATCTGTTACTACAAAAATAATAAGAACAATATTACAAAAATAAATGCTGTTTTGGGACAGATTTTGATTGTGCTTATATAACATTGCTAACACATTTGAACCGGAACCATTTTCTGGGGCGATTACACCGTTTAAATGCTCATTCCTTATTTATTTAAAGAGTAAGTAGCAGGCATTCCGAAAAATATAGCGTTATACGTCCCCAGGTGTTGCTACAACTGTTTCAATAACGTACCTGTAAGTTTTCGTTTCATTGTTAACATACTGACAACTTTTTACACATAACTTTAAAGTGTGTTTCAAAGCTCTTTTCAAAATGTCTGCTCTAGTGCTCTGATAGTGTAAGGATTATTGCCCACATTGTCAAACGGGTAACACAGCAATAACGATCCATGATGTGGCACGTAACAGAAAAGCCAGAGTGCCTGCAGAGATTTAGAGGACAGATCTCAAATCCCAGTGCACTAAAGCGGCCACTTTGAAAAGAGCTTTGACACAGACTTTAAAGTTATAAGTGTAAAAAGTTGTCAGGATGTTAACAATGGGCCAGTTTACTGTGTTTTTTTTTTTTTCGTGTACTGGACATGCGCATGCATGTGGGAAGAAAAACTTAAAAAACGTCTGCAGTATTTTAACGGGAAAATCTCATTTACTCATGAGAATCAAGGAAATTCTCCTGAAATCAACATCACTTACACATGAAAATGTTAATGAGCTTGTTCAAGTGCCTTACCTAAAACCACTATAAAAGTCACATGGGAATACATAAGTTACCATTGTCCAAAGATGGCAGCAAGGAAGTTAATTTTTTGTTTGCAGTATTTCCCTTATCAGATTGATGTTGCAGATAACCTCACTTTTTTCTCTGTCTTCCCTAAAACTTTGAATAATGCAAATCATGCATATATCTAAATGTGTTTGTAAAGTATCATACAGATTGCATTTACCAAGTTTCTGTTTAAAACTATTACTAAAAATGTTTCATAAACTGCATCGTGGGCTTGTGAATTCAGGTGTTTACAACTACCATTAAGTACTTCAGAATACACTTGCAAATAGCTTTCCAATGTAAAGTACTATGTTTAAATATGTATAACTATACTCCCATGCAATTTCTCCTAGTTATGTCTGAGCAAAACCTATGTCCACCCTCCACTCCACTGGAACAATGAAGAGACTCAGGTGTTAATATCCATAATAGGGGAAGAGGATATGATGAGGCAGCTTGATACAATGCACACCATGAAAAATTGTTTAACCCGCTTTCAAAATAAAATGTGGCGTGGAATTTTTGCAACTTATTTTTGGGGATCAACAATACTGCTCAGTATTCCAATACTTTATTTAGCAGAAGCAGTCATACAAGTACAGCACAAATGAGGATGCTATATTTGGTATAAAGAGATTCAAAATAAGCTAACAAAAATAAAGATAGTAGTGCATCTTTAATAGCAGGATCCTCTTTATATCGCTGTTGTGCAATTCTTGATGACGGCTGAGGTAACTGTTCCTCCGCTTCGCTCACTGTCAGCAGCCACTGATGCCTGAACACCTCCTTATGGTCCTGGCACAGATTGTGCAGGATAAAGCAGGCAGTAATAATTTGGGGAACAAACTCGTGGTTCACGTCAGTATGCTTCAGTAGTATCTGTCACTTTCCTTTCAATAGCCCAAACGCCTGTTCAACCACCACTCAGATTTGGCCCAGTTTATTATTAATAAAGATATAATCCCCCCCCCCCCCCCCCCCTCCCACAGATGATGATGTGTGAAAAGTAATGTGAGCAACAACATTAAAACAAAGTATTAAAAAAGCAGGCACGATCCATCAGCAAATCAACCATTTACGTCAAACACAATGTCACATGGATTTCCTCGGGAGAGTCTTTTGTGTAATCTTCTCTACACATGGAAACACTATTTTTGGGAGTTTCCTGCTAAAATGCGTGAGAATTCAACTGGGCCTTACGCATGGCTAATTTAAATATCACCCACCTGCCCTCTCCATTCATTTGCATAACGTTGGGGGGAAGTGGGCGTTCCCTGGAAAATGAAAGGCTTCACATGGAAAAGCAAAAAGGTACCAAGTCCATGTTTATTTCACGAGACAGAAATGTCTCGAATAAGAGTACACACGTGTAAACTAAGCCAATGAAAAGAGAAATTACAGGTACATTATTTAAACAGTTGTGAACACGTGGCGATGTATAACACTGTATTTTTCTTTAAAGCGCTTAAGAACCGCATGAAATGCAATCTGCCAGCAGGTAAAATGGAGGTCGACTTTAGAAAATAGGAAGTTGTTTTTTTTATCTGATTAAAAGGTGGAAAAATTCAGCAGATTTTGCCATTTCCACCAAAAATGAAACCCCTTTCCAAAACCTGGCCCTATCTAGTCCCCCGAAATGAAGTGGCTTTACAATATGTTTAAAATGAATAACTACAGACCAGGTGCCTCTCTACACTCATTAAAAAATCCTGCTATTTTTATGTACTTTAAAATCTTAGAAATCATGTAACTATAGTCTCAAGGTATTAATATATGTAATTAGTCTTGAGGACTTCCTCTTTAAATTGCAAAAAAATGACATTTTATCTGGAGAGTTGCGAGTTCAGAAGCAGGAGGATCACTTGAGCACCTGGTTTCCTTTGTGAACGACGTTAAACCAAACACAACTGCTTTAAAAGATACACACTGGTTAATAGGATGTAGGCCAAAGAAGAAATATAAGCTTCACTCAATCATGGGAAATTGATTATCTTGTTGCAAAACCAAATCTCCTGAGATCCTTGTGAGAAGAAACATGTTGGAACCGCTGCACTTCTTTAACCTTGAGCAACAAGAAAATTCATGTTTCAACATCTGAGTTTTACGGTTGAAACATATGTATAATTTATCCTAGTTTTCCCCTTTTATATACTACCTGCTGTTAAGAGATAGATTTTTTTTACAGGCATTCCAGTTTATTCCAACAGGAGCACTAACCAATGTTTTAAAATCTGTTTTCTTACCTCTTATAAGCACCAGCAATATTATCACAAGATCCTGAAATAACATAAAACAATTATTTTTTAAAACTGAAGAACTAAAAGATTCCTAGCGATTTATCTATAGCTATTTTAAATATTTGCTTATCTTGAATTAACATTAAAAAAACAAGAAGTTTCAGTCATATCAGATTTCATCCAACTAGAAGGAGCATAAGTCAACTCCTACATCCAAATCCCTCTGCCAGAGCACTTGACAAACCTGAGGCAAGCAGAGCGGAATGCAACTTTCCACTGTCTAATAGACACACAATACTGTAGCAATTATGAACTAGAACGTGGGTGTTTGGCACTAAATACAACCAAATTCAAAAACCTTTTTGAGCATACTGAAGAGTTCACGCCAGGGAGTCCATTATACTGTGCTACTAGTCACATTATTTTATCAAGATATTTCACACATATTTTAATTTGACTGAGTACTTTACATCTTTGAACTTGTGGAGGATTATAATGTCTCTCTGCAAAGACTTCCCATTTCCTGGAAACCTGTCTTTTTTTACAATCTGCGCCATCAACTGCAAAATCCCAGGAAGCAAGGCATGTTGGTTTTTAAGACAGAAGTTATATTCCTTTTCCAGACAACAGAAACCTAACATTGCTGTGCCAAATATTCTGGCCTGTCATCAGTCACTACGTGGTATACTGTCTACACTAAAAAAAAAAAAATAGTATTGTGCTAGAACCCAGCAATTACCTATCAGGTAACACAGTGGAGCTGCTGTTTGGGATTAAGAGAGGACAGCGAGAACCAAGTGGAACTATAAATGCATCATTCTGTCGTGAGGCAATGTCTGTTGGTTAAATTACATCTTCCTTTAGCTTTATATCTTTAATAGCAACATTTCCAGAGCCCGCCTGTCTAGCTCTAACAAAGCTTTCAATGTAACTGGGGGAGTGTCAGGTATTCCAAGTCTGGCCTATTTGTTAGAATACTTCAAGTGCTATTGCTATGGTTTCAATGTAAACATTTAGAGGGATGTGATATTTCAAGGGTAATTGTGCACATCAATGCAGAGTTAAAGTTGAAATTCTTCTCAACTTTGTCAAACAAGTGGCTTCACCCCCAACTGCACAACTGTGTTTCATAAATGTGATATACATACACTAAGTATATAAATAGAAAAACGCACCTAGGCTGCGTCAACATTAAAACTAAATGTAAGTGTAATGTGCAAAGGATACCAGAAGAAAAAAACAATAACATTTTATTAAAAAAAAATTGGGGCATGATGAAACAATTCTAGTTCTCATAAGTTCAGAGTTATCACGCCATATTTTAAATACAGACTGTGTCTAGAAGTTTGATTTCTGACATTAATCATATATAGACCAAGTATGGACCTCTGTTTTCTTCCACAGCCCAGCAATATCTCCATATCAATCCACCTCTACCCCTGTATTTAGCTCCCCTTGCCACCAGTCCTACTAGCTGATTTAAGTGGCCTAGAAACCCCTGAATACCATTAACAACCCACTTTGTACCCCCAAATGATCTACTCCCAAAGCTAACCAATGAGACACAACTGCAAAATATGGATTTGCAGGAACCCTAACCAACTAACCTACTTAGGTTGAATGAAGACGCACCATCATCCAATGCAGTTCCTAATCCAACCCTTTTTTTCCGCCCAGCTGTAATCCCATTCAAGGGCTTTCCAAACATGTTACATGAGGTACAGTAGACTTTACAAATACACTGTCTGCAGCTTTGTGATCTTGCTGACTGAGCAACATTAAAACAGACATTTATGCTCCTAACTCAACATGAAGCTTGTTTGAAAACAAAAATAACATGCATATGTGAAAAATCAAGAGGATACATCTGATCATGAATGCATTAAGATTCTTCTGAAGATAGTAGTTGGACTGTCAATTACTTAATGTTAGAGACATTCCAGACTTTGGCAGTACCAGTTTTAATTATTTCATAGTGCTTTCATGATGAAGACATTTATTTGAGAAATCACTTTTCACTTTAGTCATGCCCTGGCTCATGTTCAGATTATTTCTCAAATCTTTAAAGTAGAGCCCATCCCAGTCAAGCCAAGTCAATTTATCCATTAAACTATCTAGGGTTACCATATGGCTCCAGATTAACCGGACGCTCTGAGACAGACCGGGATTTCAAAATTCCCCCTAAACTGAAAGTAATTCACGTATAAATGAGCTCCACCATCGCTGAGATTAATCCTGCTGTGGCGGAATTGCTTGGGTGCAGCAAACAATTCAAGTCACACTGATCAGCTGCTTCTGATCAGATCTTAATGAACGAATAGCTAATCTATTGATAGAGCAACGAGATGATGATGCTTTGATTGTATTTGCAGAATAATATGGGCGATTGAATTTTAACAAACAGAAACAAATAGCGACTGGCTGCAATTCATTCTTAGTATAATACAATTATTTGACGCTCATGCAGGTATTTAAGCACCATTATTAATTGTAGCTAAGGATGGTTCATTTACACATTCATTTATTTCAATTTAGGGGCAAGTTTGAAATCCCGTTCTGTCTCACAGCGTCCGGTTAATCAGGTGCCACATGGTAACCCTAAACTACCCATTCTGGGAGGGCAATATGCATGTTACCTTCAAGCTTACAAACAAAACAAAATATTATGTGTGGCTATTTTTGCATTAATTATACCATTATACAGCACGGTCACAGACTTTGCTTAGACTTGCTGGTGTAACCTCCATCAAAAGTGCATTTCTGGTATAAGAAAAAGGAATTAATGAAGAGTCATTTACTCAAATTGTTGCATTCGTTGAGAAGTACACTTGGACATTAACTTTATCTAATGTTTATTCAAACAGACTTGTGAGGTTCAAACATAGAAAATATCGAATCACTTTGTTTTATAGTTTTTGATAATTGAGTGCTTTCATCGCCATAGTAATTTATGACTTGCTTTACATTATATATTTAATAAGTGGATTGTCAGAGAAGTTGAACTTAACCAGCAGCAAGCACTGAGTACATTTTCCCATGGATACCAACACAATATTGTGGTCTCAGAGTAAGTACTTTGAGGGTAACATTTTACACCAGATGCAAAACATTTGCACAAGCATGAGTAAATGGGCCAAGACTGTAGAGGGTTTGAAGCGTGCCAGTGGTTTTGTCCACTTCAAGGGGACTAACTTCAGGACTAGAGAATCCCCAGGAACTGAACAAAATTAGACCCAATTGCAGCCTACTAATCAGATGATCTGATCAAGTGAATCAAGTTAGACTGATCATAGGAACCAACCGACTGAGCAGTATACAGTATAGGAATAAGAAACCTGAATCTTGGACGATTTGAAAAATAATTTTCTGTGTGTTGTAGTGCAAATAAAATGAGACCACATTATATTCCTCCTTTAGAGATTTCCTTTAACCTGATTGATCAATACAAGGGTTTTAATCGCTGTAAAGGACCTCAAATGTTATCTTTCAAACTATGTTTAATCATTGTGCAAAATCAATCCATCCTAAAATATGGAAATACAGTATTCCTGTATTTTACCTTTTGTTCTGCTTTTCTTGTACATGTCCTCTGAATGTTGTCTGTTAATATAGACTAATTCTGCTTCCAAGCTGTCCTAGCTATTTATTTAAATTTAGTATGGCAAATAAAGTAAAAAATAAATAAATAATTGAGAATAGTGTTTGCTGTCAGCAGCAACACAGTGATCACAATAACAAATACTCTCTGGTTTGAACGACAAGTTGAAGAAATCAAAAAGTAGATGCAGTCTGATTACTTTCAGCAACTTTATTTCAACATATCAAAATAACAACACAGGCACGGTGCGCTCTTCTCTAACGCCAGGAAGGAGGCTTTGAATAAACTTTTTGAACACAAGTTACTGAACAAACAGGACGATCAGGATTAACACATATTCTGAACAACTAGATATTTTTAATTACTCAAACTTTTTTGTATTTATTAATAAATGTTAGGACCTAATGGTAACTTAAATATTGAAACTTATACAAATACACAAACATGCACTCAACCCCCCCCAAAAAAGAAAGTTAGCTGTACTTTTTCTTTACATCTTACAAGAACAGCTCTATGTAAGTATAGAAGCTTTTTTATTATTATTTGGCAATTGGAAATACTTACGAATCATCCACTGCTGGGATGAAGCCAGAGTGACGGCTACTAGACCACAGATGGAATTCTGAGCAAACCACATTACTCATGGAATAATGAGAAAAACGTCTGTATTCATCTGCAACAAAAACTAGTGCAGCATAAAATCTTTTTTTTTTTAACATGTCCATTTTGTAATAGCAATAGAACCCTCATAAAATGGCTTTACTGTTTGGTAAGGCTCTTCTCGTTATGTTAAATAACCTCACCTTTGGCTCAGGACATTTAATCACACAAGGCGGGCCTAACCAGACGATAAAGCCCTCTTCAGGTTCTATTTCTTAAATAGTGTACTGTATCAGAGTGGAAGCCCTGCACATGTAAATAATGTGTTTCTGTTGTGTGTTGTTTTGTGACAAAGTGGCTGAGTGGATGCAGGTGCAGGAGTGATGCTGTGCATGAATGAAACAGACAGAGATTATTGTAATCTGGTTTGGAAAGGATTTTATTAATGGTTTCCAGGTCTGGTGACCAAACAATAATGCCCGGGAACACACACCAATGTGTACTGCACGGGGTAAATAACAATAGGATTGCAGTCCCAAATAATAAACAGTAATATCCGCCCCACAATAGTACATACACGGTCACCAGTCCTGGGTGCGTGCAGTAGTGCTCGTGGTGGGTGATACAAGTTTATTTCGTGACAGTGGTGAAGTGTTGTTCCGGCTTTGTGCTGGCCCAAGGCGACAGCTCCGGAAATGTGTTAAATGTCTGGTAATTCACAAACAAGACAATTACTAACAGACACAAAAACAAACAAAACACTCACAAAACTCTTACGTTCTCTGGGGTCTCTCAAAGTCCTCCTAGTTTAGAATACAAAACCAAAACGAAGGTAAACGAGTGAAACCGCCTCTCCAATCTGCGACTGCCACGTCGTTTCCCTTCCGGGTCAATGTGTTATTGCAATGGTGTCTTGCCCCCTTCCAGACTAGCCAACTTCCCTTGAACCATGGGAAAGAACTGTCAGACCAGCCCATCCAAGGAACTCTGTTGTTGCTGCTGAGCGCCCTCACAGGTTGGGAGGGAGATTTACAACCAAGAATCATTGTATTTCTGTCACATGTTTCTATACAAATTTATTATTTTGTATTTAAGTTTGGAATAGCGAGAGGAAAATATACAAACAAATGAAAGATACATTTTAGTGGAACAACACAATGGGGAAGATGTAAGTATAGGCACAGTGCAAATAATTGCAGATGCAAAATTCAAATTGCATTGCGGCCAGGCAATTATTTTGCACTGTACCCCATGTAAGCTTAAGAGCAATGCAAATTACTCAACACGCACAAATAATGATCCGCAATTATGCTAATGAGGGTCTCAATGAGCGCATCGGCCTATTTAGCGGCCGCACTTGCAGCCCAGAGGTGACGGAGTTAGGAGTACAGAGGGTGCTGTATGACATTTGTGGAGCACAAAAATACAAACCAAACAAAAAAATATGTCAGAGGCACACAGAAAAGAAAAGAAGGAGAAGGAGCTGAGGGTCCTTACGCAGAGGTCACTCAGCATGAAACAGAGTTGTTTGGAAAAGTCTCAGCCAACATCAGTTAAGCGAGTATCCTTAGGAAATTATATGTATTGGCCTGCCCTTTTCAGCATGACATCCAAAAATGTTCCTAGCACTCTGGAAAAGGTGGATTGGGCTATCCCTCCAGACATTACAACTATGGTCTGAAAGGAACCAGAGGCTAAGTAGTGCAGAGAACACAGCACTTTGACTTGTGCAGGGATAGCGGTCCCTAGATTGGCGCTGGGGTCTAGCTCATCCCTCAATTCAGCTATTAGGTCTAGGATGGCCTGCGGAGTGAGACGATTTAGCATGCCAGGTGAACACCATTCTTTACATACGCCACATTTTTAGCGTCTGCTAAAATCAGACTTTACGGCTGCTAAACATGATTTACGCCACCACATTATGGGGGTTTTGCACCCGCAAATCACTCTGCGAGTATCCTTACATCTACCCCAGTGTATTCCATTATCTATAGACTCAACACAGTATATTGTTATAGATTAACTGTATTATAAATGTGAACACAGGTGAAACAATATCACTCCCCTCACAGTCTACCAAGAGCAACACAATCTTGTACTATCCAATGTTACTTTAGGTAAGGTAGTCTGAGATAAGTGCTTATCTGGATCTGTGAAACCAGCTGTATTGTATGTGAAATATTATATCTTGACTGGTGTAATGCGGGCATAAGAGACAGACAAGCATAGCCTATAACTTCACAGTACTAACTTAATCCACTTACTGTGGATATTTTTTGTGACCGCAAGGGTCTGGTTTAGTACGCTGCAATCAGTACTAAACTTGGTCTAGTTTACCTAATGATTTCAATGAGCCACAGTAACCCGCTTTTGGTACACTGAAATTAGTATTATCAATTGTACTAACGTTAGTCCAAGGAGGTGGATCAACAGGTCATCGTCCTTTTAAATAAGAACATTTTTGAGTTTTACAATTTGACATATAACTGACATGTGACTCCAGATGTTTTGTACCCTTGTGCAGTAGGGCGCTAAGCTGTTTGGTCCCTGAACAGGGCTATGTTATCTTGCAGCTCCATAGGCATCATGTCATCTGGTCTTTGCATCCATTCTTTATGGGCTGTACAGTATTCGTCCTTTAACCTCCATTTGTTTTGATACAAAAATCAAGCATATTTTCATTTTCTGTACAGGCTGTTCTCAGATAACAATAACAATCAATTCTTGTTATCATTGTGCCTAACACTTCCTGTGTATGTAATTTATTTTAGACTGAAGTACAGGTTTTAAAGCTTGTCAGAAAATGTGTTTTGTATTCTATCAACAAAAGGAGAGCGCATATGGTCCTGTTTATGAAACAATAAAGAAATAGGTTCCACATTAAAATGCTGAAATGTCACAGGGATTGCTGGAACTTGAATTTTTCAATTTTGACACATGCTTGTTGATGAATGTAGGAATGGTCTAGTAACTGACATTTTTTTACATTTTTTTTTAAAACATTTTAAGTAGAAAATTAGGCCACTTTACCAATCATCGTTTTGTGTTTGTGTTGGAGATCAAACAGCATAAAAATGTCAGTTTCTTTCAAATCGTCATCCTGAAATTTAATTTGAGGCATTTCACATGTTCAGTAATCAAGTTAACCCGATAACCTTGGACTGTATTTGTATACAGTTATTTTCCAGAATAAAATACTGTATATTAATACACAGGTACATTTACGGATTGCTTCTGAGATGTAATTTACAGTTCTATATTTTTATGCTGACGAGAGAAAGCTAGGTGGATATCAGGTTAAAGCAAAGCAATACTGATTTAATTATTTTTTTATTGCCATTGCTTTGGGTCAATACAAATTACATGGATGGGATAGGAAAAGTTTAGGAACCAGGTTTCTTACTATATATATTAGGTGGTAACGGTATTTAAAAATAAGAGTGGTTAAATGCAAAACTGCATTGTGTTCTATATGGCTGCGTTTCCATGGAAAAAGAAAAAGAAGTCTCACCTTTTTCTCACACTATTTTGATAGTACCTTTCGGGTAGTGTGGGATGCCATGCAGTTTGCGAGATGACTGATATCCTACAGCTTTCTTAAACTGGGTTTCCACTGAGCTTTTAGCTTTTGTTGAAGCACCACAAGCGCAGCCTGCCTCATTTGGCCACCAAAAAAAAAAAAAAAATGTAAAAAAAAAACCAGGAAAAAAACAAAAATAAAACCCAGACACAGTGTTCTTGCTAAACATTGTTGACTGCATATATATTTTTTTTATTTTAAACCTATTCTACACATACATATTGTAGCGATCTGTACTAAGTGTTATGTGTTGTATTGTTTTGTGTTGCATGCTGCTGTGGGCTGTGTTGTGGTGTGCTGACCTTGGTGAATGTGCTCTTGCTGCGGTCGTCTGGCTCAACATTACATTGGTGATCAGAAGCGGGATACAACGAAAGCGTTGAGTACGAAGAGAGGGAGCCAGGGGGAGACCTAACCGGAGCTTGCATGCCATTGCTGCTCGAGTGGATGCCAGCAAAGGAACGGAGCGTCTCCAGAGAGTCGGGTCGCCTCACTGGATACAGAAGCGGAGTGGAGTCGGAGGGAGCATGGCGCCCTGAGGCAGAACACCAGGGCTTGTCCAGGCAGGGCAGCGGAACCAGAGGGAGCATGGCACGCCGACGCAGAAAGGCAGGGCTCGTCAAGGTAAGGCAGTGGAGCCGGAGGGAGCATGGCGCCTGGAGGCAGAATGGCAGGGCTCGTCCAGGCAGGGCAGCGGAACCAGAGGGAGCATGGTATGCCGACGCAGAACGGCAGGGCTCGTCCAGGCAGGGCAGCGGAGCAGGACGGAGCATGGCATGCCAACGCAGAACGACAGGGCTCATCCAGCCAGTGGGAGATGGCAGAGATGCACTGCGCCTCTCACCCTGACAGACGCTCGCAGCACCGAGGGGTCACAAATGGAGATTAGATAAAGGGGCATTTAGGGGCATTAGAAAATAGGAGGCACTTTTTTACACAGATAATTGTGGGCTTCTGGAACTAACTCCCCAGTAATGTTGTTGAAGCTGACACCCTTGGATCCTTCAAGAAGCTGCTTGATGAGATTCTGGGATCAATAAGATACTAACAACCAAACAAGCAAGATGGGCCGAATGGCCTCCTTTCGCTTGGAAACGTTCTTAAGTTATGTTCTTTGTAGCATTGTCTATTCAGGGACAAAAAAAACAAAACTAGGAGGGACCTGTGTAGCGATCTGTACTAAGTGTTATGTGTTGTATTGTTTTGTGTTGCTGTTCCGTGTTTTGTCTATGTCCTGAGTGCCTGTCCATGTGAATGAGTGCACTTGTGGTCTAGGGGGAGTGTGATCGAGTCGTGGCCCCAGCGTGCTTGTGAATGTTGTCCAATCGTGTTGTGTTTGTGCCTCGTTCAATTTGTAGGGTCCAATAACGTGTCTTGTTATGTTTACATTACGTCTGGTTATGTCTAAATTTTACATGTTTTTGCAGGGATTTGGGGTATAAAGGCGCAGCTTGCATGCTGTTGTGGGTGTGGTGTGCTGACCTTGGTGAATAAAGTCAGTTGTTTGACAAATGTGTCATCTGGCTCCTTTTATTTTCGCTCAATGAAAATGCTGCTGCTGCTGCTTCTTCTTCTTCTAATACATACTTGAATCTGAATTTCGCAGTGACAGTGCAAGGCTCTCGCCAGAAGAATGTGGATGTAGGTGAAATTGATTTGTATACTCGGTAACATTCCTCTCACAGTTGAAATTAGTTCCTACGTGTCCTTTGCTTGTGCTGGAGGTGCTTGGTTTGTGTTTTTCTACTTGCATAGCAGTGTTTTTGAACATTCTGTTGGGTGCATCCCATGTTATCAGATCAGAACAAGGACTAATCTGTTTTTGTAACTAGTTTGTAGGGTTATTAGAGGATAAGCTTGTCTTTGCTATATGTGCCCCTATGTTAATAAGTATGTAACCATTGGAGGATGTAGACTGTGTGCTAGTGGATATAAATATCAACTGAGAAGGGGACTCCTTTGTAATTAATTCTCTGTAAACGTGCTATAATACTATGAAGAGTTCTGCTTGAATAAAAACTACTGTGATGAAACACAGTGAAAGTAAAAGACTTTGTGGAGTTTCTTATATGAAGGTAAAAACACCTACAGTTGATATATTTTTTTATGCATGTTATTGAGGATCCAGTATATTCGTAGTCCATACATGTTCAACACATTCCTATAGATGCTTTCCCACCCAGGACTTTCTGGAGCTTCGATATGTAAATCAAGCTGATTTGTCTTTTTTAACAAATTCTTGGAACCAACATTTTTTTTCTTTTTCATGTTTTCGTTCTTTCAAAACAAATCTTACTCAATGAACTAGGTTTAAGAGATTTTAGTTCAACTCTACAGTCACCCAAGCCTGGAGCTGTCAGTAGCCCGGAGCAATATATAACTATATTAATATATTTTGGGATACAATTGTGACTTTTTTTTCCCCGTGGTAAGGTACCATTATAGATGCTACTTAAGGCTAGCATACAGTGAATGGCATCTTATTGCTAAGGGACAGAAAAGCTAGCCTTAAAAGCATTCAGCTAGATAACAAAAGTATAAAGATTGAAAAAATATCTTTCTGTACTTTGCAAAGGGCTTGATTATTTATTCATTTATTTATTGCCAAGGTTTTTTTACTATTATTTGTTAACCTTAATATTTATAACCTTGTTTATAAAACAACAACAACTATAAAGCACTTTTTATGGCTTTTTATGAGTCAAATGGCAATAATCGTAAATGTTAAATAAATGGTGTAAAAAAAAAAATGAGATTTTCACAGTTGAAGTCTCGTAAGCATAAGGAATGGCTTTCAGACATGTTTCTCGTCAAAAAAAATAAGTTTTTGGTCAAATGTGCACCTTTTCAGTGTGCAGTGATTTACCCCGCCCCCCCATCCTAGCCCCCCTTTGACAATTATACAGTAGGCCTACCTTGAAAAATGAGATCATTATTTGCACTGCTGTTTTACAATACCAGCACTGAGTCATTGAAAGTATAAAAGTTCATACTGTCTTTTTGAGGGACATATGAAAATATCAAAGCTTTGTTTTCATTTCAATAGATGTAATAGATGTAATAAAGCAGAGTCAAGGGATTTATGAAACCAGAATCCACAATCAATATTTGTCAAATGGCTTTTCCTGCTCAGTTTGAGGAGCACAGTTATGATGTCAACTGATAAAAGACCTACAACTTTTAGAGTGGCAGACTGAAAAATGATTCAGGTACGTTTGTAATGTCTGCAGTTTTACATGTGGTTTATATAACTGTTTCATGCATTTAGAGGGCACACGTGATATCTTCCACCAACTGATCAAGTTAAAGACATAAATTGCAAACATATTTTCACATTTATAAATAAATATATGTTTTAATTTTTAAAAAGTCTGGACCATTCCATTGAGAAACATTTTAATATACTTTATTGCAATGCTTGCAAGCGGTTCCACGGATAGACCATAATAGGTGATCTAATGCGATTGCTTCAGCTTTATCCTGTTTAACAAATCCACTTCGACCACACAATGCTGAGTGAAATCCATTGCAGAAATACTGTACTGTTCATCATAATAATCAATTGTGACCTTGTACCCAATGCACTGTCAAGACCACATATAGTAGAGTGCTCAATTTCCTATGTTACAAAGAGAACATTGTGGCTATAGTTTAGGGAACAATCTATTATTTTTTGGGGATCCTATAAGAGTCTATAGGACAATCAGGTAAAGGAATCAGACAATCATTGATGACTGAATAGCCTTCACTTGTTCAAAACTTTTCTAATGTTCTTGTAATTAAAGTCTCTAGTGTCAGTGGTCTAAATAGTTTTAATAAACAAATGTGTTTTCTTTTTCAATGATACCGTCATATAACTGGACCTGGTGCTGCCTTGAGGCATAGGAAGCTGAACAGTATTTGCAGCCCCAACTGGTAGCGTCTTGCTAGTCCATTAACTACACTTGACCCGTGCTAATAGACTCTTCCAAGCTAAAACTACAAACTGATCACACACACACACACACACACACACACATAGTATTTACTCTACCTTAACCCTTTTAACTGACATTATGTCACAGCCACCAACACCACCCAAGATTGCCCCCCCCCCCCCCCTCCAAAAAAAAATAATTGATTAAAGCTTTTTCTAGATTGACTTTAAATCTGCAGGCTCTTCTGCTATCTCAGTATTCTAGAGAATCCAATTTTAATTTTCCCAATACAATAATTTAAAATGAAATACATGTTTTTGGACAAATTACAGCTCCGATATGTACTGATACTGTAAAACTAAAAACATCTTAGTTCATAGAGAAACACTGAGATTTCCATGACTACGTCAAGCCAGCCAGCATGTGCTAGCAAACATCTTTCCAAATTTCGCCAGTAGCTGTTTCAGACTAATTAGCAATATATCAAGATGGCAGTCTTTATTAGAAAGAATACCAGTGATTCAACTTTCTCAAAAATGAAGAGCGTTTCACTTAATAGGAAATTACATTGATTATAACCGTAATGTAGATTGCAACCCCAATAAAACTGCTAAAATAACTTTTTAAAAAATGTATTTAAAAGCATAAAACGTTTCATAAAGCAATTTATTTTGGTCATACAGACTCATTTCTCCCTCAATTATAACAATCCTTTATTGACCTATGATTTCCTCAAAGCAAGAACATTTTTGAGGGCCAGTGCAGGGGGGAGGGCAGCAATCTATGGTTAGTCTGGGTCTTTGAAATTTATTGTAATCAGAAACAGATGGCCAAATAAAATATATTTTTGAAAGCTCTTTTGTCTTGTTGATGGAAGTATTTTTGTAGAACGTTAAATAATAGTCATATGTCTCTACTTTAGGTTCAGTGGGGTCACTTTTTTTAAAGTACACATCTGAATTTGTGAGGGATCCCCCAATAAATAAACACTCCAGAATACTTTGTCTCTCAAATAAACAGTTGCTAATATAAGGGTATTGTATAACCAACCAAAGAATGACTCGTGTCTCACAGATCGGCTGTAGTTGGTCGCCGAGGTTAATGGGGGAAAGAGTAACAGGCAGTGCTGTGTGATTGCCATTGCTGGTTCTGTCCCGTCGGTGACATGAGATAAGATGAGGTTAAAAGCTCTAAAACCATGAATGCAGACGAGCCCAGCTCCTTTACATAGTGTGCGAGGTCGCTTACTTGTGCGTGGTCTGCGTGCTGTTACACATACAAGACACAGATAATCCTTTCACAATAAAAAAAAAACAGTTCAGGCACAAACACATACTGAGGGTCCTCATAATCCTGTAATACGCGCAATGTTATAGTGAAATGCAATCAGAAACTTCTACAGGAGGCTAGGAGTGTATAGTGAAATAAAGGTTTGGTGAAGACTGGATGCAAAATAAATGCAGTTCATCAAGTAGAATGGGACAGAGAGACAGACATGTGGGCCAGTTACATAGTTACATTTTAGTAATACTTAACATGAGCCATACTAGATAGTGTACTTTATAGAATACTGATTATATCCATGTTACAGTTTTAATGTAGACACATTATATTCATAGGAATGGACTACGTGGTAGTTTTAATATTAAATAAGGTTGGCTTATTGTCAAAAGAAATGTGTTGTTTAAATATGTATTCACGCCAACAATATGCAGAACAAATACATATATTTCCCACTGCATACTCAGCAGTGTTGCATACTTCATATGATGGATAATTTTGGATCTAAAGACTACAAAAAAATAAATAAAGGGAAGCACATACTATTTACCATCAATGTGACAAACATATAGTAAAACAATTAGTAATTCAACATAAAAATGAAATTGTAACATATTTGTAAGAATTGCATTAACTTAAGGTATTTACATGAATTTAACTCTTAGCATCTGATTTAAAATCCAGTGTCAACAAAGAGTGGCACAATCGAAAGAGAATCTTCTCAGGTTCGCGAGCGTCTCTTTTTAAAAGTTTGCATGGGAACCCAGTATAAATACACGTCCCTTACATCATTAAACAGTTTTTTGTCATTTATTTTCAGTTACCCGAACAGCTGTGTTTACATTATAAATCAGGAAGTAAAGAATGTTTTGCTTGTAGACAATGGCACAGAGTGAAAGGTAAATATGTGTGTCTAAAATTAATAAAACTAGTGGCTTAAATATTGGCGTTTTGCATGATGCATAGCATAAAAGAGACAATCAAATGGTACTTCAATAGCTTTCCTGGCTTTTACTTTGGGAAGTAGTCTGCAATATGTATTGCCTGCATAATAAGCAATAAGGTTTACTGTCCCAACGTAATATGAATACTTCTGATATAATGCTTTTGGACCAGCAAGAAAATGAATTAGTGCATGTAATTGAAAGTTTATCAGATTATAGCCGAAGGCAATCTGAAACACCTAGTAGGAGGCTATATGATAAAAGTGTGGCAGTTACTGTGATCACTCGACAGCATGACAAATGGATGGACCGACAGACGGACACCATCAACATATTGGAGTCGCCCTTTTTTTTTTTATAAGTACCAGAAATGTAGAGCAAACATGCACTCCATCTAGCATTCATCCCACACTAAGCCTGCAAATAGAGCATTTAGCTAAATATTTACAGTAGCTTAACATTTCTTTTTCTTAAATTTACCAGACTGTAGTTTTGGCTTCGGAATTACAAACGCAGGGGATTTATTTTTTGGGGGTAATTAATAATATATATATATTTTTTTTTTCAGACAAATGTCCTTCATGCTTTTATTTTAATGTAACTTCAAAGACTAATAAGCATTTGAAACCCTACATTTAAATACTGCTAAAGTGATAACACGTGAAACGATCTGGGGTGACTGTAATTAAATCAGCATGAAGTAATAACTGGCTTGTAGTTTGGCATGTTCACTACAATATCCTTGCAGTTCACAGATTAAACCAAATCAAGGTGGATAGTTGTTCTTTCCAGAGTTTTATAGCTCATCTACATGAGTCTGGTAGTTTCGTCATACCTAAGCAATGCCAACCTCTAATTTCAATCTAACTTTGTTTATTTAAGATAATCTGTTTACAGCATGGTGCCATCAAAGCTTAAATCTAATTTACAATACATGCCACAATGTATGTTTTTTTTTTTAAATAAACCAAAGGAAATTATCAAAATTATTATAAAATTATTTTAAAAATATCTAAAAAAGATATTTCTCAATCAGTCTTGTTGTCAACACTAATTCTCAATTGTATTCACACTTTTACAACATGCATTTTCTAAAACAGTTGTATTTATAAAATGTAATACGTGCTACAGTGTTATGCCTTCAACAACACTGCTGGGGCACTTAAAATACACTCAAAATCAATTACATCAATTGCTGCTTCCGAAAACACAGGACAGCCTCTGAACCAAATGTAGCACTGACATTGACATAGCACAGACATAAAGTAACATAACCACTGCTGAAAACAGCTTTAATCGGTATGACCTTCCCTGGTCACTTTTGATATCTATCATGACCTTATGTCTTGTAAAAAATGCTGCCGGTTGCATATTTTCCATTGAGACACTTATTTCACTTTGACATCACTGACCAATATTCTTTTTTGAAAGAAAGGAACATGGTGCTTAACAAACACTTTAACATGTGGTATATTTTATGACGGAGGGACATCTATAAGAATTTTTTTTTTTTTTTTTTTTTGCACATAGATAGGCATGTATGGAACCCCTAAAAGGAACATGGTCTGAATTAAAAAAGGTTAGTATCGTATGCTCACGAGAGAATATCTTGTGTGCACGACTTATCTCATGAACACAAGTTAGTGCTTAATAATTGTAAGAGATTGTGTCATTTTGGTAGATGAGCCATGATTTTGCATTGAAGTTGCACCCACTTTCTGAGAACAAATACAGGATCGGGCTCACTCACAGAGTGCTGGTCCTAATAATAACTTAAAAGTCCCTGAGAAAACACTTTCTCAACCTCACAAACACTTGAACCTCACAGAGTCTAATTTCAGTTCTGTGGGGGAAACAAGAGAAACTAAATAACATAGCACAGCACAAAATATCTATGGGACGCCAAATGTAAAAAAAAAAAAAAAAAAAAGTGTTAACATTTTAGCACGTCTTTTTTTCCCAGATTTAGCCTAAATCTTGTATTTTTTCACAGATTTAAACAATCTCGTGAAAAACATTTAAATAAATGCTTACATGTGTACTTTCATATATAATTTATAAATCTGAAAATATTTAACAAAGTTTCAACATTTAAATCCTGGTTGCGAAATAAATCAAAGAAAAAAAAAACAGTTTTTAAATCTTTCTCTACACTTGGCAAGTCAAGAATTAGCTAGCTAAATATTTGCTGCTTGCAAATAAATATTTATTTTCAAAATAAATATATAAGTTGACTGATAAATCCGGACATGCAATTTTTCAGATTTATAAATCTCATGAAAAACATTTAAATATTTATTTCCAAAATAAATATATAAAGTTGACTGCTAAATCCAGCATATGAAATAAATCAGAGAAAAAGAGCTCCAGTTTTTAAATCTTTGTCTTACACTCAGCGAGCATATTTAGCTAAATGTCATTTTTTAAATCTGTTTTACGCTCGGTGAGCACATTTAGCTAAATGTATAGTTTTTGCTAAATCCAGAGTTGGCATGCAAATGAGTTCCACCCATTTGAGTTTATGTAAGCATTGTTTGCATGGAGGAGGGTAGTGCTGCGTGCACAACTCATAATTTACGTCATCCACCTGCAGCCGAACTGTGCGATAGTGTGTTCTTCATTCACCCTCAACATCTCTACCAGGTGACCATAAACATAGAAGTAAATAAAAAGCAGACAAAATAATTGTCATCTTTAACGCAACTCCAAGTTAGCGAAATACTGCTGGTGAACTAATACATAATTAGGCCATCTCAGTGCAAGATTATGTGCTAATGTCATCTGCATTTAAAAAGCGCTGTATTAACATGCCCCCTGTAACAACTATCTCCCTTTATAAAGTGACAGAAAGATTAAAAAAGAACATATAAATTACATATCATTTACTCAGTCACCTAGCTAAACGTACAAAGACCAAAGGTTTGTTGTTGTTCTTCTGTAGGACGGGCTGAAATATACAAATATTAAAGTATTTAGCTAACGTTAACTTTGGAGTTGTGTTGAAGATGACAATTAATACTGCTTTTATGTACTGCCATGTTTATGGTCACGTGGTAGAGGTGTTTGTCAGACACCAATTCTGAAAATACTTCCACTTGTAGGCGTACAACGACCTAGTGGAATCTGCCTTAGCATTCTGCAACGTACCCACAACTTGGCGCCCCATAATATCCACTATACATGTTTATCTGAGAGTTTTTGTTTTACCGTCACGAATAGTAAAGGTTTTGTCAGCTATATCACACATAATGTAGTGTAGCCATGTGGTCCAAGCACAGTGTCTTAAAAAACAGATTTGGATGCGGTAGGAAGCACAAAATGCATAAAACAACTGGTTGTTTTTTATCACTGTGAAGGGACAACAGTCTGCAGGTTTGGGAAATTATGTCCACAATCTGGGGCATAGATTAAAAAATAAATAAATAATAATAATAATAATAATAATTGGTATTGGCAGCCGAATCTCAGAGTGTGACATAGAAGCAAGTTACTCCTGGGAGGACATGCTGCTGAACCATTAGAGATATCTGTTAAGGTCATTCAGGGAGGCCAAGCATCCATCAGGTTTTCCAATGTTCTCCTAATACACTAGTCATTTTAAAAGTGAAGAATGGGTCTGCATTTTATTCAGGCATAAAGCAAGGGACCACAAACATGGGCTACACCATTACAATATGTAAAGGTTTCATGTTTACTATTGCAACTCTTAAACTAAACGGGTTCATGTGGAGTCATCGTACAGTACTGAAGGGCAGCATATGGGAAATGGAAGTGACTCCCTCACATAAGCATGAGCTTCACTGTGGTGTCTTGGCAAAGTCTTTAGACTGGGGATAAAACAGTGAAGCTAACAATGCAGGCTGCTCAGCCCAATCAGACACCTCTATAGGTATGATTACCAAGAGAATAAATTAACCTTATCCAAGCATTTTCTGTTTGCCAAGAAAAATATAAAGGCTGACATTTTAGAGAACATACCCCCTAATCTTGTTTATCACTAATATTATTACTAAGTTTACATTATTATGCAGTGTGCTAAATTCATATATTTTGAAAATACATGACACAGGAACAGGGAACATTTGCATTTTCAGCCATCGGAAATACTAGTAAAAAATAAACAAATGTTTCAATAAGACATCTTCCGTAATTTAAATATATAACCTTTGGTCACCAATATTTAGTGTTTAGAAAACTTTATTTGAAGTTGTCCTGCCAAGACTTTGAAAAAACATTTGAATTATAAAATATAGCATAGATTGGAAACATATCATGGTACAATTATACATATTTTATAATGGCTTGGACCATGAAACACAACACATTTAAAATCAAGCAATGCTTTATGTAAAGGATAAAGAACAGAAAGGGTTCAATTGGCAAAGTAATTCACAGCTGAGTGCCGTTAGACATCACAGGAACTTTCAAATTAATTTAACCAGGATAGAACTCTTGATATATAAATCTCATTACAAGGGGGTCCTGGCAAGAATAGGTGAAAAGAAATGATAAAATCAATGGCAAAAAGAGAAATACAATAATTAGAACAAACCAGTTAAAACTTAAAAACAGTAATACAAAATAAAAACAAGTAAAACAATACCAATTAATCCTGGTCATAGTCGGTATTTACAGGATTTGAAACCCTGGTCAGATTTAAAAAGCCATTGTGAAGAGGCCGTTTTTATGCTTTAAGGCAATGAATCCCAAAGATGAGATGCCTGATATACAAAGGTGCGTTGGCCCATATTACATCTCAATTTAGGGATTTTGAAAGTAGGCACATCATTTAATTTGAGTGCATAGGTAGTTGTAAGGTAACTTGGAGCATTTCCAGTGTACACCTTATAAACTAAACACAAAAAATAACAGAGCCTTCTGCTCTCCAGACTGAACCACCCTAAAGTTTCTTCCAGTGATGCTGGTTGTAATCTGTATTAAGTGTTAATCTTGCAGCACTATTATAGATGGGAACCATCACTGTCAGAACTGTATCACTCAAACAACATCCACTGACATAGAGAACTGTATCATCCGCATATAAATAAAATGTATATTTTTGATGCAAAAATAATTGAACCTTGAGGAAAGTTTGAGGAAAAGGTTGGTTTTACATGGTTATTTTGTACCCAGTTGTTTATATAACCTATGCATTTGTGTATTTTTAAAATCATCTGCAATTATTGAAATGGGTAAAACTATCTAAAACATTTTCTTTGCAGATTGTATTACCAGTTTATGTCTATTTTATATTTTTACAGACCAAAGGAGGGGAAATGTTATACAATTTACCTACGGCCAATGCGGATGATCACGTCAAATCAGTGGTTTAGTGGTCAGCTTGTTGGCATTCGTTTAAGAGCCACCACTGGTACACGGCTGTATAACAACAGCGTTGATGAACCGTTAATCTGTGAGAGGACTGGGCACACAAGTGAATACAAAAGGACAAATAATATGCAATTGCAACAAGTTTCTAACATTATTCAGTGTAAAGATAAAGTTCCTAATGAATATACTACTGCTGATCAGAGTGATGGTCAAACTTGTAGATAGGAATTTAAAATATCAGATAGTTTTTGGGATATATGCTACTAAACTTTAAATTTAAGAAATAAAGACTGAATAATTTAATTATATTGACATTTCCCTTTTAAATGTAATACATTTCATATGAGAAATGAAACTGTGTTTGAGTTGTAAATTAAATGAATTTCATATGAGTTGTAAATAAAATATCCAATTCAATTAATTTAATATTAAATTAAACTGTGTTTGGGTTGTAAATTAAAGCATATGTGGTGAATTGGAGTGGGCTGATTTTGTTTTTTTTTATTACCATGGTTTTGTTTCCGAATCCAGTTTTCCATTGATTCAGAAGAGAAACTCAGCATTTGAAGCCTTAAGTGTGAATTTGTTAATCAACAAGTTAACTTTGCCCCTCATTTGCCTTATTTTCAAAGCCGCTTTAGAGACGTAATTCAGAGAATGAATCCATTAAAAGATCAAAGGGTGACATCACAAACATGTTTTTAAAGGATGTTGATATGAATGTAAAGAAAAGCAAGAAAGACTGTTGTCACAGTGAAAGCTCTTAGAGTAACATACAAGTGACAATCACCTGAAACGCCTAGAATATTGAGATCCTGAAGCCGACCCAATTTAGTATAAATGCAGCTGTTTGATACCTACAGACTGACATCAGTGTTTTGTTTTTTTTTTTTTTTTAAAGAAATATTCACTCCTGCATGTGTTAAAACCATGGAATAGCAGTCTTGTGAGTTGCCTAGGTTATAAGCATGACAAATGCACTCTGGTAATGCATTCCAAAAGTGATTTGCCCCATTTTGATTGCCATAATGGTCTAGTTTAATCTTCCATAAATTAAAAAAAAAGAATCTGAAGCAGGACATATGGTAAACATATTTGGAGTTAGTCAGTCATACTTCCAGGATTGTTTTAGTTTAGTTTGCTGTACGCACTGTGCAGAACAAGCAATACCAAATTCAATACAAAGCCCCTGTTGCAATCTCCTAATTGCACCATTACAGTTACATTTTTATTTTGATTTTGTTTGTACACTCTATTTATCTAGTTCCAGTTTTAATGTTTCTGTTTCTACATTGGGGAATTTTACATTTTAATATCAAGAATATTTTAGTAAGATGCACTGATACAGAGTCTATTGCGACTAAACCCAGCCTCTACTGCCTCACCGACTTTGTACGGAGGCCAGTTTCGATGGGGCAAGAGAGAGAGAGAGAGAGAGAGAGAGAGAGAGAGAGAGAGAGAAGAGAGAGAGAGAGAAGAGAGAGAGGAGAGAGAGAGAGAGAGAGAGAGAGAGAGAGAGAGAGAGAGAGAGAGAGAGAGAGAGAGAGAGAGAGAGAGAGAGAGAGAGAGAGAGAGAGAGAGAGAGAGAGAGAGAGAGAGAGCATACTATTCACGACTAGGGCTTTTCAGTCAATAAGCAAGCTCGTTTCTCAAGATGTCTCAAAACTGATTGCTTTGAATTGGTAATCACTGAGGAATCTTCATTCCGAATCCTTTGAAAAATAATGCAAACATCTGGCAGAGTCATGCTGAATCAGTGTTGCTCTGGCTGCATCTGGTGGCCCCTCACCTAAGTGACAGTGATGTGTTTCTAATTTGTTGTCCAACCAGCGTACATAAAAAAATGTGCAAGTCTGGTTTTTGGGGTGCAATATGATTGCCTAAGATCAAGTGAACTAAAACTGTGGCTATGCAGACTAGTGCTTATGTAAGCATCTCCTGAATAAACGTACAGTACAGACACCCTGTGGGATAATAATCTGTTTATTTATCAGTGGTACATATTTACAGCAGGAGTCAAATCTGTATATTTATTTAGCCTGCTGCAGGTGTTACGTCAATAAATCACTTGTGGTAAAGGTCCAGCAATTCATCTACAGTAGCAGTTCACATGTTTTTTTTTTCCCTTCTTATTCTACAGTTGGATAAAAATGTAGGTAATCTGTTAATGATTTTCAGTGTAATTAATTATTCACAAAGCAGTCTGCCGTTTCCAGCAGTTATAAGTATGTTGAATTGAACACTTCATAAGAAAGTGACATGGGGGTCAGCAGTCTGCTCCTTAGGCTCCAATGCTCATTTTGTGCAAGCAAAACATCAAACCTATCAACACATCCACATTTTTCATACTCATCAAAATAAAAACACATTAACATTTGAATGTTACAAAAAATATACCACTTTTACACCAGACCTACAGTACAAGAGAGTTCATTGAAAGAAAATTGGATAGAAAAGGGCAATATGAACTAACCAGAATGATGCAATGGTTTCCAGCATTTTAATTTATGACATTTCGGGGAGTGGTAGTCTGCCCTTTTTTCTAAAACCGTGTTTATTTTTTATTCAAACTGTTTTTGTGCTCTTTATAAAATACTGTCATAAAATACTGTCAGATTTATTCAGAAGATACCTGTAGTGTAGCTTGCATGGTTTCTCAATACTAAGAACCGCTTAAGAAAGGCCTTCCCTTCTCTAAAATTAACTAGCATTAGACCCTATAATATTGCAAAGATGAGTCTCTACCAAGCCAAACATCCTACAGACAACAGCTCAATAACATTTTAGTAATCAGCGAGTCCATTACACATGGGTTTTCGGACAAGCAAGATTTCATGATTGATGATATGGCCCCAAGTGAAGTGAAAGCTAACAATAATATTAACTAATGTGCAAAGCAGTTTTTGTATTATCTCTGTGTTTAGTTTTCTTTAAATGTGGAGTACCTAAGGTTTTCCTACCATTAAATAGATACAGAATATATTTAATACATTTTCTTAACTTGGAATCTCTCAACACTGTAGAGTACCATTAACATTCTTACAATTTTCCTGCATTGGAAAAAATGTCCCTTTTTTATTTCCAAAAATGTCATCAAAGCAAAAATGGCAGTGTGTGTTAGGCAGTTTCTACTTTTACTATTTTCTGCCTAGGAAAAAAAAAAAAAAAGGCAGGTGCTAAGAAAGCCTGCTCTGCATTTTGTATCTTTTTGACACTTGAAAGAGAATGGAAGTTAAATGCTGACCAAATGGGAGATTTCTTAGTTGAACACATGGAAAATACAGCAGTGCCAGCAGCTGGCAGAGAAAGAAAGCTGAACCAGAGCCAGCAGCCATGGAGTTCATTTTAATGAAGTCCAATTTCAAACTATTCTTTGTCAAACTGTACAGGTGGTGTGACACTAATGCATGCAGTGTTTCATCCACCTCAAATGGTGTAAAAGCACAATTTTAATCGAACCTAAACATATATCAGATACACTAATAAAGTAATGACCTTGTGCAAACAAAAATGCAAATACATAAAAAATAATGTGGGCAGGCAGTCAAGCAATACAAAAATAAAAGTAAATTCACAGTTTATAACAAACATTTAATGCTTTGAAGATCCTGCATTAATACACAAAAAAAAGATAAAATTGTTCATTTTAGATGCAGTTAGAATTAAAAGGATTGTGGCTTGTTTACAAATGCTACTGAGGTTTCTAACTACATTTGTGATTACAGTGATTGCTCTATCAGTTTAACATACAATAAAGGTTTAGTTGGTACACAGTGATGATCAAAACCATACATCCAGTTTTAAAATAACACCAGAAGACACAATTTATTTTTTGCACTTGTATGTAATAAAGTTGTGGACAGACACAACAATATTAATCGGCAATGAAACACTCCTGGTAAATGTATTTTACAATGGCATTTATAAAATAAAAATGCTAAATGAAGGGCAATTCCATACATGAAACTGGATAATAAACACTTCATTCATCAAAACATTTCTTGCACCCCCCCACCCCCCACCGTCCCCCATGTTAAACTAAATCAGATGGAAAAGTTGCCTGCTCAAAATCTGTCTGAGATTCGCTACTGTCTTGTTCTTAGATGAAGAATAAACAGAGTGATCCAAGGTATTTTATCTATTTCTTTCAGAATAGTGAGTTGGCAAGGAAACAAACAATTAACACACAAATAAGGTATCATTCACATATATAAAAGGTGATAACTGTTCAATTTCCTGTAAACCAACATTTTGTAGCATGGATCATTATGACTCTTACGTCGCAATAGTTATTTTTCTGAACGGAGAACTCCAAGCACTATCTGCAGTCTGTATGACTATGCAAAACTGCTGTACATCTATTAGGAGTGAAATCAGACCAGTGTCCACCATGGTCTTTTTGTACCCCTATTTAATGTAAGCTGCAAGCAGTTAACACTGCTTTATTCCATGCATCAACATGCTCTATCTAAAGATGTGCACCACACAACTTAATTGAAAAATCGAAATAAACATAAAAAAACATGATACACCATTCTTAAAACAGGAACAAGAAGAAGTAGGTTATATGGTTTAGTTTGTACCAGCATCATAGTAATAACCCAATGTTTTTACCATACATCTCCCACCCCTTAAAAAAATAAATAAAAACATTCAGCAGAAAGCTGGTTTAAAACAGCCCCTCGAGCTTCCAGACAAAATAGTGCAGACAGTTCTTTCTATGATTTTAAATAAAAGAGCAAGCAACTTTCATTTTTTTTTTTTTTACAGTATTTGTAATCATGAGTGGTTCTGAGTTTGGTTGCTCCCTTATTGAGTTACTATTTTTCTCAAAATCTGCCTTTACCTGGTTAACCTACTTGTTTGGAGTACCCTAAATGATGGCACTGAACAGCCTTTCTCATGCCACTCAATTCATTTGACAATGTGACCTTTCTACAATGCATCTACTCTACCTACATACACAAGACAGCATGGGTGGTACTAACAGAGTTCAACAGTCACACTGTCACATCACTTTAATGGAATGTGGACCGCTGTTCACGAGTCCCTGCATTTAGGATTCACCGGACTAGCTCAGAGCAATCTCAAAGGCAGGTTAATTCAATATTGGAGCAACAGAACCATACCACCATAAAACACTAACACAAATGCTTATAATCAAAGTAGTTCAAATGACATTTGAAGCTACTTACTCTTCAAAACAATATATATCCCTCTGAGGGGACATATAACTAGTGATGGATTCAGCTAGATCAAGGATTCTGGGTAGGACCCCAAAAGACACATACTAAAAAAACAAACAAAAAAAAAACATTTCTATTCTCAAGGCTTTTTTAACAGCTGTGTATGAGCAGTGGGATTATCTTCACAACATATTAGCTGTCTGGAAGAGTTTAAAGACCCTGCTTTTTTTATCAGCAACATCTGTGCTGGACCCCATTATAATTGTCCCACAACAGTATTATTTAGCCCCTAAGGGCAAACACAATTGGTCTTGTAGACTCAAGTGATAACAGACACAAAAACAGCAAACTCAGAAGAGTATTACACAGTATGCACATTTAGCAAATGTTCTTTCTTCAGCACATTTAATTATTCATTTCTGCAATAAAATAAAATAAAAAATAAAAACTATGGTATACGATGAAAAACCAGATTCAATTTGCTAACTGAGAAAAGGAATGAAATGCCATCCTTTGAAGAAAATGACTAATTTACTCTTAAATTCAATGTCCCAATTACCAGTATGAATATTAACATTTAGATTTTTCCATAGCATGTGTACTACAGTATGTACCTCTATATGTTCAGTACAACAAGAATACAAGTATACTGTCCCTCCTTAAGGCTATATATAGTTAAACATTTCTCAGAATGGCTCAGTGACCCCACCTCACTGTAGCTACCCCCTTACCTGCATCTTTGCAATTATTTCAGTCTGAATTATGTTCAAAGTTACATAAAAAAAAGATAAAGGCCTCTAATCTAATACACAGACTCTTTATTTTCTTTGTTTTATGAATTTGACCCGTCTCTCAAACAGCCATTAAATCAAAACCACCTCACTCAGAAATAAATACAAATCCACTAAAATGTACTAAATGAAAGCCCTCAGATTACTCATTACATGAGAATGTGGCCACCTTGACCAGTTAATGAGGAGTGCTTTACTCAACACAACTGCTCTACAGCATTGCATTTTAAAACACAATCAAAATAAAACCATGTCAGGATTTACTAGCATTTATACATTTGACCATTTTTTGTGCTTCAGTACCACAAAATCCCCACTATATACATATTCAACAATGTGCACCATTTCATTTACAACTTTAATATAAACTTAGAGGTAAATGTTACTTATTTTTCAGTTATTTTACTTAGAACGTTTTCCTTTCCAGACAATTTTGTAAAGTTGATGCCCATAAAAGCAAAAAAAAACAAAAAACAAAAACAAACAAAAAAAAACCCTGCACACGAAGGTTTCTGCATGTTTATCATTCCGATCTTTAAAGAGTCTTTTATTCCCCTGCTTTAATTAAAGATGGCGTAGGGGGCTTTGATTCTTGCATATTTTGAAAGGCTGTAGGATGATAACCAACACATTCCCAGCTCTTCAAGGCATTCCTTTATATCCTAGACTGTCTGAAAATAGAAATGTAAAGCATGTAAATCACCAACATGTGTAATATACTGTTATATATATATATATATATATATATATATATATATATATAAGAATGATGGTCTTCATCAACAGTGTCTATTCACTTTATCTACAAAACAGGGTCCAGATCTAAATACCACTGTTGCTGAAATCACCATGGTACCCTTCCTGCCATTTCTCATCATTTTATAGACAAAAATACTGTAAACCAGAATCACAAATCCTTTTAAAAACACTTTTTTGTAACCTTGATAAACAAAAAGACCAGTTTTTAAGTAATAAAACAGTGGTGGCATTTAGCTCTGCCACTGTTTCTTTAGAACAACTGAATAGACACCAGTTTTTGCATGTTACACTTCCAGTCAAAAAGTACTACCAGGTTTATTTTAATGTGCTTTCGAAGTCATGAATGAAGTACAGTACCTACATCATCACAAAATAAAGATAGGTAAAGAAAGTAGCTGATGCAGGGAGGGGAATGCAGTATAAATGTTGCAGTCTAGCTCAGGAGATGTAATATACATATACAGAAATATGGCTTTTGGGTGTAGCACAAATAAATACAGCAGCCTCGCTCCACAATGTAATAAAAATGTGGCTTCAGGCACCTCCTCATGTTTAAAGTAACCCTACTCTGGCTGCAGGTCAGGGCTACAGTGGCTCTCAAAAGTATTCACCCCCCATGGACTTTTCCACATTTTATTGTGTTACAACATGGAATCAAAATGGATTTAATTAGGAGTTTTGCCACTGATCAACACAAAAAAAGTCCATAATGTCAAAGTGAAAAATAAAATCTACCAATTGTTCTAAATTAATTACAAATATAAAACAGAAAATAATTGATTGCATAAGTATTCACCCCCTTTGCTGTGACACACCTAATTAAGTTCTGGTGCAACCTATTGTCTTTAGAAGTCACATAATTAGTTGAACGGAGTCCACCTATGTACAATTAAGGTGTTTCACATGATTTCAAGTTAAATACACCTGTCTCCGGGGAGGTTCCACAGTTGGTTAGTACATTTCCTAACAAAAACTACATCATGAAGACGAAGGAACATTCAAAGCAAATCCGGAATAAGGTTCTTCAAAAGCACCAATCAGGAGTAGGATATAAGAACATTTCCAAGGCATTGAATATCCCCCGGAGCACAGTAAAGTCCATTATTAAGAAATGGAGAGAATATGGCACAACTGTGAATCTGTCTAGAACAGACCGTCCTCAAAAACTGAGTATCCGGTGGAGAAGGGCACTAGTCAGGGAGGCCACCAAGAGGCCTATGGCAACTCTAAAGGAGTTACAGTCTTCCACGGCTGAGCTGGGAGACACTGTGCATACAGCAACAATAGCTCTGGTGCTTCACAAAACTGGCCTTTATGGGAAAGTGGCAAAAAGAAAGCAATTGTTGAAAGAAACTCACATCAGATCTCAGCTAGAGTTTGCCAGAAGGCATGTGGGAGACTCTGAGACCAAGTGGAAGAAGATTCTATGGTCTGATAAGACCAAAATCTAGCTTTTTGGCCTCAACGCTAAGCGCTATGTTTGGCGCAAGCCTAACACTGTACATCATTCTGAGAACAACACCCCTACCGTGAAGCATGGTGGTGGCAGCATCATGCTATTGGGATGCTTCTCTGCATCAGGGCCTGGAAAGCTTGTGAAGATAGAGGGCAAAATGGATGCAGCAAAGAACAGAGAAATCCTGGAGGAAAACCTGCTGAAGACCTGGGACTTGGGAGAAGATTCATCTTCCAGCAGGACAATGACCCCAAACATACAGCCAAAGCCACACTGGAGTGGCTTAAAAACAAAAAGGTCAATGTCCTGGAGTGGCCCAGTCAAAGCCCGGACCTCAATCCAATTGAGAATATGTGGAAAGAGTTGAAAATTGCTGTTCACCAAAGGTCTCCATCCAACTTGACGGAGCTTGAGCAATTTTGCAAAGAAGAATGGGCAAAAATTGCAGTGTCCAGATGTGCAAAGCTGGTAGAGACTTATCCAAATAGACTCATGGCTGTAATTGCTGCCAAATATTGACTCAAGGGGGTGAATACTTATGCAATCAATTATTTTCTGTTTTGTATTTGTAATTAATTTAGAACAATTTGTAGATTTCACTTTTCACTTTGACATTATGGACTTTTTTTGTGTTGATCAGTGGCAAAAACTCCTAATTAAATGCATTTTGATTCCATGTTGTAACACAATAAAATGTGGAAAAGTCCAAGGGGGGTGAATACTTTTGAGAGCCACTGTATCTTAATACCTTAATTCATTTCAGTTTTTTTTAACAGTTGTATGTGGGTTTACTAGGAAAGGACTAACTGATAATGTGCTGTAGTATTAATCTTCAGCACTGAATGTGGGCAATAGGGCAGCAGTGTGGAGTACTGGTTAGGGCTCTGGACTCTTGACCGGAGGGTCGTTGGTTCAATCCCAGGTGGGGGACACTGCTACTGTACCCTTGAGCAAGGGTTGATTTCTCCAGTAAAAACCCAACTGTATAAATGGGTAATTGTATGTAAAAAAAAAAGTGTTATCTTGAAACAATTGTAAGTTGCCCTGGATAAGGGCATCTGCTAAGAAATAATATTTTATTTGATGAGAAATGACCAGTATCAGTTATTGCTATTTGTAAAGTAAAATGTATGTTTCCTAAATTTCTGAACTTCTAACCCTGCGATCAGTTTTAGAAATCTCAATGTCGAGACAAGAATGTTTACAAGTAAGGTGAAACAAATTCACCTTTGACAGAGTGAAAACTTACTTTCCTTAATAACAAAGTAGGTATACAACTCTTTCCTTAGCTTAACATGTGCTGTGTCCTGTGTTTTTACATTTTTAAATCGAATTACTTATCGTAGGTATATGCTACGTTACTTTAAAATCATAGGTTTTATGGGAAACAGGTAAGTCACTAGATAGTCATAACTTTACCAAGATAATTATGCTGTTGATATATGTTAAATTACTAAATAACTGTAAATACTGTAGCAAAATGTAATTCAATGTCAACATTAAACAAAAAATAAAAAATCTAGAATGAGGACAGCCTTTAAATTACATTTACCTATATAATTTTATATATTTTATAATATATATTTATATATATCCTTTCACATGCAAATTTGCATGATCTAGCAAAACCACAGTGTCACTGGTTTATACCATCTCCTTTAACAGAACAAGTGCCTTTAGAAAATAAACAGCTGTGTGGTCCAGTGGTTAAAGAAAAGGGCTTGTAAGCAGCAGGTCCCCGGTTCAAATCACACCTCAGCCACTGACTCATTGTGTGACCCTGAGCAAGTCACTTAACCTCCTTGTGCTCCGTTTTTCAGGTGAGACGTAGTTGTAAGTGACTCTGCAGCTGATGCATAGTTCACACACCCTAGCCTCTGTAAGTCGCCTTGGATAAAGGCGTCTGCTAAATAAACAAATAATAATAATAATAATATGTAACAACCTTCATCATGTAAAAACTAGGTTTACAGGTGGTTACTTGCACCGCAATTAGCACCAATACAAGAGTGTTGCCAATCAGGGTCTCTGAGTCAATAAAGCCATTACACTTTTAGGTAAAACAGTAATAGTTGTACTTTCAAAACACAAAATAAAGGTAAAATAAAGATATAAAATACATTTTGATTTGATCCTTACCAGATTCCATCAGAAATTCTTGAACATTTCCAAATCCTTAGGAGGTACAGGGGGGTCCTTTTTCCAGTCATCTTCTGGATAAGCTTCAAAGTTTGATGTATCCCCTTCGTGAGAGACTTTGGGCACAACTGGCGGCTAGTAGAATTAGAAATGAAATAACGTACATGGAAAAAAATCTGTATTTAGATAAAGATACAGATGTAAAACAAAGCTGTGTTGAAAGTTTTTACTAAGTGGTAAAGGATCAGAATTGAGAAGTTACATGTATGTATGTGAATAAATAAATGTTTGTCCGCTCTGCAAGTGGATCCCAGCTCTTTTAGCACAGCAGACAGTATGTTGATCTCTGAACCGGCTCACTGATACAGGATGCTGACACACCTATCCAGCAGCTCCTTAAAAAAATCATATACTGTTTCTATGACAGAAGGTGAAGTAGGTAAACAAAAATCAAATATATTATTTAAATTCAGCTTTAAAATGTGTTATTAATAACGTCTCAGACGTGTTTTTATTCATTCCATTTATTGGCTTCACTCTAAATGACAGCAGACTGTTGAAAGCTACTGTAAATATTTTTTTTGTTCATGGTTTCCTCCGGTTTTAGGCCAGAATAAGACTATTTCATGAACACACACCAGACCAGAAGCATGTATTATACAATGAAAGCATAGTTATAAATATGGATACATAAATAGGCTGTGTTAATAGAACTCACCTTAAGTTTTCTCTGAGGCACAGCATCCCAGTCTATATACTTGAACCATCTGTGTTTCTTCACATCCTCTGCTCCATTCTGTAGAAAATGCAAGGTTTTAATTCCGGTTTTGTTCACTTGGGTAAACTTTGATTCAGGTTAGTGTTCAGTGGTGAAGATTGTAGGCTGGCTGTCTTAAATTAAACTAGCCTCAACTTATCTGCTAATTTGTCTGAAAATAACTTGAAACCACTTTGTGAACTAAAACATAAAAACTTATTTGTAACGTCAATTGTATGGCAGTTATGATCAGTTCAATTTTGTATCTACTCTTTCAGCTGTTTTTGACGTTCCAAAATCATTTTTCAGTAATACCGAAATGAAAGTTTAAAACCGAAAAACTGAACTGCATTTGTGCAGCCAAGTGAATGGGACATACCATTATAAAAACTGTAATAAATAATCTTAATACAGCATCATATCAACATATTATACTATTAGACACAATGTAGAAAAAATAAAGTATTAAGAGATATTTTCTTGGTAAAATGATACAAGTAGGTTGTATGTGGCAAATCATGTTGGAGTAGAACTGTAGATGAGGGCTTTTGAAATTGTACATTTATAATTAACATGTTGGCTTCAAAGTGACTGAGATGTGTGGCAGCATTTTAAAATAGTTTCTGAGGAAACACTTCTAATTTAAAATGTCATCTACAGATTTATGTGAGCAAAAAACTAAAGCTACAACTCAGGCCTGACGGCAGACATACATAAAGTTCTGGTTTACTGTAGTATGCTTATTATAGCCCATTATTATAATACATATGACTCTTTGGTAAGGCTGTTAAACCTGAATGCAATCAATATTCCGACAGAATGCAGCAAGAAAGTAATCAAACAAAATAAACCAATTTCAATACATGCACAGCAAATGAAGCTTAGATGTTTTGGCCTGCTTAGCATCATTATGTAATTTGTATTAGGTCTACACAGGAGTAATTGAACAGATGAGGCAACCTCACCAAACTTTTTTTTTTAAATAAAATTTCCAGTGTCAGCTTTTCACTTCTTTGGCTGAATTAGGTGTGCAGGCTAAGTGTTTGCATATGTCTGCTAGTACTAGCACCAGCACTTTTCATCAACATACCTAAAAACAAAAACAGCCCTAGACATCTGAACACCCAGACAGAAGCATGAAGCTGCAGTTATCCCCACTGAGGGCAATCAGTCAAGTCAACTTGATTTCAGTTACCAAATTAAAAATTATTGAGCATGTCTACATGCACCAAAGTGGGCGATGAGCTCCCTAAAATGCCACCAGCTTAATGCTGTGATTGCCAATGCTTTTTCATTGAACAAAATACAGAACAGATTGAAAAAAAAAGAAAACGGTATCATTCATTTTGGAATGCTATGCAAATGTTGGTTTCAGTTTGGTCTGAGGAACTCATAACCGTTACATCCCTACTGTATGGTTCCTTATAACTGCTTGTTGAGGAAACAGATAAGCAAGTACATGTAATGGCAAAGACAATCCTTTTACAATTTCAGCAAGTATTTCATTAAACTGTATTAAGAAGCTAAATTCAATTTACTGTACACCATTCTAACCCTGCTACTTTAGACCTTTTGACTGTTAAAATCTTACCTCTAGTTTTAAAAGAACACCATGTGACATTTGCCCTCATTTTTTTAAAAAATCTTTGCTCTATTATCTTGGGTCTGGGTTTAATCAGCAGGCTTTTTTGACCTCCCCATATCCGTTCTATATCAGTGGATCACTTTGGACATTTCCAAAACTAATAATGCAGACCATTTTTATTGGTTTCTTCCATGTGGACGTTTATTTAACACCTCAACCAAACTGTTAAAAAATATTAAAATCCATGCATACGATAGAATATCCTCAGATTGTATAGACATTGAATTACGGACTCCATTCCTTGCAGACATCACTGAAAATACAAAAAAAAACCAACTGCATGCCACTGCCTGCTACGCAGCACTTACTAAAATAGAGTTTTCTATCTGAAAACATTTGGAAGAGGTAAGGAGGCTTGACTGACTCTGGAAATAATTATTTTAAAAGTAATTTACTTCTAATGATCATTGATAATGACACCACCACAACACATGTGACAGACAAAGAATCTCAGACTCCAAACAAACTCTTTCAGCACCAAGTAACTTTACAGAAAGACTTTCAGGGATAACTAATTGAACAGTTTTAGTGACTTTTCTTGATAAGTGAAAAGAAAGAGACACATTAGTATTGGGTTTACTGTTCTTCTATTTTGAGGAGAGTTATCTTTTCTATAACACAGTACCGGAAAGTTGGGTGGATATATCTTTATTAGACAGGTCTGCAGTGTTGAATGAAAACGGTTCTGGAAATACTGAAATAAGACAGACACTCTGCCTAATCCAGGACACTAATTTTAAAACACTCTGAGTGAACTTTATTCATACCATGTGTGCTTACCTGAGCTAGTTTTTAACATCTAGCTCCTTTTAGAATACAGTATAAAATAGCACAGGTGCATTCCATTTAAAACACACTGAAAATGTGTCCAGAGCAAACTTTAAACAGTGGTGAAGATGAAAATGCATTTTTAATAGTGGGTTACAGTGGTTTAATAAGGAAACTATTGCTTAATGTCCATGTATTTCAAAACTACTGGTTTCATTACAGCCGTACGACTGAAAAAAACACTGTCCTTCTGTTTAAAACTCAAAAGCACATTTGTCAGAGTGTATTACTTGCAGTGTATTTTGTCTTCTGTGAAACCCTGATGCTTTACATTGAGACAGAACATACAGTAGGTATCTGTATTCACGTTTTTTATAATTGCTCTCATTTGAAATCGTTCTTATCCATTTATCGTACTTACTACGTGCTCTTAATTGACTTTACTCGCAAAAGCAAATATTTTTACATAAGTTTAACTGCTCTTAGTCGAACTCGCTCTTAAATGTAATTTACTGTATTCATTTTGCTCTTATTTGAACCTTATTTTCTACTGATTTTACTGTACTATATAACTGCGCTTATCTGTAATGTGATATTCTGTAATGTGATACTTTGTAACTAAGTCGTCCTGGATAAGGGTGTCTGCTAAGAAATAAATAATAATAGGTAATTAAAAAAAGCAGGATTTTTTTTTTTTTTAATTAATCTCTGTGGAATAAGCATTACCTGTTCATTTTATTTCCAATAACCCCTTAAAAAAGATCATGAACGTGCAGTAGATTACACTTTTGTATTATTTTATGCAAAGCATGGCAAGGGATTATCAAAGTCAAATGACTTTAATTAAGCATGACAGCTGCCCTCCTTTTTTCAATAAAGATCAAGCTTACTTTACCGCAAACAACCACATGTGCATGTGGAAGCATCATGAAAAAACAAAACAAAGCTACAAATCTTGTCAGCACGTTTTCAAAACATTTCACAAATGCCGTAAACAATTTTGTTAATACTCTTTGTTTCAACAGAACAGTTACTGAAAAAATAACAGTTAGGCCTAATAATGACGATCCATGCAAATTTTGATCAGATTCAGGCAAGTTATTGTCTTCAAGTAGTATTAATGTAATCTGATAAAGCATTATCAGCTCTTTTCTTGTGGCTTGGATAGAACTGTTTCTTTAATTGCCTCTCTACCAGACAGTAATTAAAATCATCTTGACTGAAACATTTCTCATGAAAAAAGATGTATCGTGCTGTCTCAGTCAATATTGCAGTCCTTTATAGTAGGTTACATTATATACTATGGGTACGTGTCAAGTCATTACAAAAAAGAGCTACAGCAGTGTAATATAAAACATCTGTGCTTTGAACGAAAATGTGAAGATTAAGAATTGTAAACCTGCACCAACAAAATAGGTAATAAACTCAATTTTACATACTGCACTGTAATTGTTTGACTAAATAGTTATTCAACACTGAATAACCAGATGGCACTGGCTCTCTCATGTTACAGATATCTATTGCAGGCAACTAGAACAGAACAGCAGCTCTGAACTCAGATAAAAACCCTTTACAAAGATTAATCAAACACAATATTTGAGTCATTGCAATGAGAAACACTCATAATGACTGTATTCATAAGGGGGTGGTAAAATAAAAGTAAGAAACTATGAAATCTAAGCTACTTACTCTTTAAAGTTACTATTTCTTCTCTGGGCTAGGAGTAATCGGTTGCGTTTACTGCCTAGTTTTACAGCCCTCTGTTGGAAAACCACAGTCTATTACGCAGGACACGCTTTGTAACTTATAATTATGTGTTATTAAGAGGAAGAGAAAACGAAGAGAGAGAGAGAGAGAGAGAGAGAGAGAGAGAGAGAGAGAGAGAGAGAGAGAGAGAGAGAGAGAGAGAGAGAGAGACACACATGCCATTTTCCCACTGTGCGTAAACGATGACAACCAAGAATTTAAATTCCAGTATGTGTGTGGATAAAGAAATACAAATATAAAATAAAAACATTTGATTTCATGATCATTTTATTAATTATTTTAAAATGAACCGTTTATTTCCATTTAAAAGCTCTGCTTTTACCGACAACAAAAAAACAAAAACAAAAAAAAAAAAAAAAAAAAAAGGAGGTTGAAGTTATTGAAGCAAAATGCAGGCTACTTCAAAACAAAAATCAATCTTGGGAACCAGTCAGTACACTCAACTCAATTTTGTATTCAGATCTGATTTTTAGATAAAGTAGCTTCAAATTATATTGTCATAGTTTGTTTTGTGTTACCGTCCCCTTAACTTAGGCTAGATCAGTCAAAGTGTCTTCAAAGTAGCAAGTACCATCTATGGAACCCCTATTCTGTTTGCCAGCAATACAATGTGAAACTAAATACCAGCACACAGTTGGTGTTCACTAGATGACTAATCTAGCCAGCGTTACATATGGCTGGTAACTAGAAACGAACAGCAGCTTAGCACCGACTATTTCAAAGTCATATATACATAAATAAATACAAAGAAACACTGTATTCGAGTAAATGGAAAAATAACACTATGTAACTGGGTAGTAAGTGTTATTTCCTAATTGCTTATGCCTCAAAAGTATAGAAAATGGCTATTATTCCCCACAAACTTTGCTTTTGTGACCAGGAGTGATATTTTGAAATCACTGTAAATCACTTTCACGAATCAGCCCCCAAATGTAGTCTCCCATCATGTTCTCGTTATACTGTCCTTCATTGACAGCTCAACCAGGAGCCTCAAAGCCGTGCTGCTCCATAATGGTAACAAGTACCCGTCTCTTCCCCTGGCTCACTCGGTGCACCTCAAAGAGGATTACAACAGCATCAAGACCTTGCTGGACGCCTTGAAGTATGATGAGTACGGCTGGGACCCCCGGAAGGTGCTGATGCCACCACTGCACATCAAATTGGGCCTTATGAAACAATTTGTCAGAGCTCTAGATAAGGAGTCGGCAGCCTTCAAGTACCTTCAAGACTTCTTCCCTAAGCTGTCTGAGGCAAAGGTCAAAGCCGGTGTCTTCGTCGGACCACAGATAAAAAGATCCTGGAGTGCAATGAATTCCCCAAGAAGCTCACTAGTAAGGAGAAAGCGGCTTGGAACAGCTTTGTTGCAGTGGTTCGGGGCTTCCTGGGCAATCACAAGGCCGAAAACTATGTGGAGCTGGTTGAGACTCTGGTGAAGAACTACGGCACAATGGGCTGTAGGATGTCCCTCAAAGTCCATATCCTTGATGCTCATCTTGATAAATTCAAGGAGAACATGGGAGCGTACTCAGAGGAGCAAGGCGAGCGCTTCCACCAGGATATACTGGACTTTGAACGCCGCTACCAAGGACAGTATAACGAGAACATGATGGGAGACTACATTTGGGGGCTGATTCGTGAAAGTGATTTACAGTATAATCGTAAATCTCGAAAAACTACTCACTTCTAAATCTTTTGTAGTCATTTTTGTATTACTTTAGTATAAATACATGTTAATTTGGATTCATATGTTGTTTTTTTCTGACTTTATGTGAACGAAAAGACACAAATTCGCCCGTTTTCTCATTGGAAATAGGTAAATTTCAAATATCACTGTCCTGGTCACAAAAGCAAAGTTTGTGGGGAATAATAGCCATTTTCTATACTTTTGAGGCATAAGCAATTAGGAAATAACACTTACTACCCAGGAACCAAAAAAAAATAAAAAATTGTTACACGGTGTAACCAGTAAGGGGACAGAAAAAAATAAATGTGAAAATGATTTGAAGCAACTTACAGAACTTTAACAGTACCTGCATGCTTATTTTATATTTTGTGTTTTAAATGTATCTTCAGGTTCACAGAGCCCATTATTCTCCAGGGTGCTTCTAGCCCACGGTTAATTTGCTCCATGTCTCCTGCTTAACTGTAACCAAATGTTATCGTCGGGCTTTCCTGCTGAAATGTAGCATGCTGCAAGTCTCAAACCACATTTTAAAAGTTATTTTGAAGTAAAAAGAACATGTTTTAAAACAGTACACTTTGTGTTCCTTATTCTGAACTATAGAACTTTACAGTGATATCTTTGTTAAATGAACAGCTCCATTTAGTTTTGCAGTATCTTTAACAGCATGGTAAAAAACACTGCCAATAAAGTTACGTACCTTTTCCAGTCTGCAATAGCTTCATTAACTGTTAATGAAGATGCTTTATGTCTCCCAACACCAGCACAGACAGTTTATTCAGTATTGTGTTTAAGCTGGTCAAAAGCCTCAGTCAAATTCAGTGCCAATGTAACCAACTTAGCAAATCATTCTAAAAGGCAGAAACCCAGGCACATCCACGCTTGTGCTTTAACAGGTAATCATAACTGTGCAAGATGTACTGCATTTTTTAATATTTCAGATTACAAATCCCAAAACTTGCTTTATTGTCCACCTACTGATTTTTACATACTTTTGTAAAGTGGCTAAATAACATAGTTATACTACTCGGTTAGCCTGCATTACCAGATAGCAGGCATACAGTACAGTAAGACTATGAGGAACGGAGCAATGTTAAGAGATCCTTAGTCAGGTCGCCATGACCCACAGTATATCAGAGTAAATGTCTGAAACAAAGTTACATTAAGGACAGCTGTCTGATTCCCAAGATGTAGCCTTCAATAGTAGCCAACACTGAAGAAAAGTTTAATTTGCTATGGAGCTGAAGGGAAATGCATCATTAACCCATCCAATCAAAATCAAGACCTAGCTAGCAAATATTCTAATACGTTAAGAATGCCCGTACCAAGGTTCAACACCCTTTGGCGAGTGGTTTGAGACCCTGCAGACTGAGCTCCACTAAATCCTAGCTTTCTATGAATTGTCTTAAGATACTGCAAAGCAGACAAGTAATTTACAGTCTAACTCTCCCACTTTGTATTAGAATGATGTCTTTCTAAGAGTCCAGTTGCTTCACAATTTCCAATGTACAGCAAGTGAAAAACTGGGTTAGAGTCCATTAAAAAATGCCAGTTGCTTAGATTATCCATACAAAAGACACATTGTTCCTTCAATTACATTATTTACAGTATAGTCATAATCAGTTCTCTTAAATATGTGAAGGTTAACTGTGGGTGAACTTTCTTGTGCTTTTCCAGAAGTCAGCCTCATTAGCGGCCATTTAAAACTATATATGACATTGTTGGCCAGTCTAACAGCAGGTTCTACCTCATAAACTCAAAAAAAAGCTTAGTTACAAAGTCTCAAGCTACAGTATTCAAGACAAAACAGTTTATAAGATTTGTGTTTGACTGGAAGCAAAGCAGGACTAGGAAATGCTACCCAATTTAATTCAAGTTGAACTGAATACACATTGCAGTAATCTATTAAAGGTCTCATCCAGTTTGAAGGTCAACACTTGAGATTCAGTAAGCCTCAACCAACACATTAACTTTGCTTCATTTTCCCACTCTGGTCAAGCAAGCATTGAGCGAGCGATACTTCCTGTTTTAGATGGCAATGTCCAGAAAGCAACTGCAGTGTGAGCATACGATTTTAATTGTGTACAATGTAGCAGTTTGTCACAAATGACACAAGCATATAAATTCATTAATATAAAATAGATGCTGCAAAATTATTGGTAAAATACCTTAGCTTTGTCATCCAATAGCAATAACTAATTAACAAACAACAAAATTAGACTTGCTTTTTAAAACTGACTTCATTGTTTGTGCTATTCTTTTAAAATCCCTGTAAATGGTTGCTTTGTCTTGGAACAACAGGTCACTACCAGAATAAAAATAAAAAAGGTGCGTTATGTAATCAACCAGGAAAGGGTTTTGGCACCGCTATTTGTTTGGGTACACAGTCATTTGAGAGGACAAGCAGACACCTTGTCATCATTCATGTGTGGCCCACTTTTCCCACTCTCCTCAGAAAACATGTACACTGTTTCTTCCAAGCAGCAACTGCTTATAAGAAGCTATTCTAGCATAAATCCCATTGCATTCGATTTTATAAGAAGGGTTTAAGTCAAAACCACCATTAAACTACATCGTAACTGTTCCTGATGATGCTGCCATTTCTGGCCTAAGTGATAAGTCATGTTCTGACAGTTTCTTCTGGGAACCACTAGTGTTTATGGAGGAGATGGTTTTCTACTTAAGAAAGCTTACAATGCTGGCAGGTGCCTGTCACAGTGACTAGTTTCTGCTATTGATGCCCTTGTCAGTATTGCGGTCAGGCTGAGGCCATTACCCTTAAGGTTTTTCACCTTCCACATTTCGGGCACCTTTCACCAGAATGTGGCTCAAAATACTAATAAAAATACTAGGTGAATGGGGCTCCCGAGTGGCGCATCCAGTAAAAGCACTCGCTATAGCCTGGACGTCGCCGGTTTGAGTCCAGGCTATTCCACAGCCGACTGTGGACGGGAGCTCCCAGGCCGAGCGTCGCCCAGGGGGAGGGAGGGTTAGGTCGGCCAGGGTGTCCTCGGCTCACCACGCAGCAGCGACCCCTGTAGTCTGGCCGGGCGCCTGCGGGCTTGCCTGTAAGCTGCCCAGAGCTGCGTTGTCCTCCGACGCTGTAGCTCTGAGGTGGCTGCACGGTGAGTTCGCAGTGTGTAAAGAAGCGGGCGGCTGACGGCACACGCTTCGGAGGACAGCGTGTGTTCATCTTCGCCCCTCAGCGCAGGGTGGTAGCGGTGAGCTGAGCCTAAAAAATAATTGGGCATTTGAAAATTGGGGAGAAAATAATAAAAACTAATTGGCAACGACTAAATTATTAGAAAAAAATAAAAATAAATACTAGGTAAAGCCTCAGTCAAAATCAGTCCTATGCTCCTACAGTTTTGCAAACAAGATACTACAGAGTTACCAGTATATTAAAATAGTAGTAAAAACACCAAAGAACTACTGTAGTAAAAGGGGAATTGTAAGGTGCATCTCAGATAACACCAGCTACTACAGCAGTAGAATGACTATGGAGTGTACTGTATTGTGTGGGTGGATAGCTAGATAAATAGTTAATATACCGTACACCATCACACAGAGCAATGTTTATCTACAAAAGAAAATGGTCAGTGTAAAAATGCACTTCTCCCAAATCCCAGCTCAGAATGGAATGAAACAAGGAAGATTAAAACATTTTCATTTTCAGCACTATTAGGGATTCATAATACTAACGCACCAGGACGTTCAAATGTGAGAATGAATTATCGGGCATAATATTTGTTTCAACGTAATATCTGTTTACCAACCTTCATGTTTCCTAGCCGCCTTGTTCTCTCAACAACAAGGAATTTCTTAATGAGGTCTCTGAAAGAAAAAGAAACATCAATTATTAGAACAGAACAGGCAATCCTATTCAGTGCACGGTTTACCTACTTGTAAAAGTATAATAGATTCAAGTTATTATGAGGTTATTTGCAAAGGACCTGCTGCTATATTATATATTTAGTAGTTTGTAATCATTTCTTGTTTTGTTAAATTGATATTGGTTACCATAAAGCATATTTATTAATACCCTCTTCAATAACAAGACAGACTTGCCCCAAAAAAGCATAAACATGTTTTTTTGTTTTATTATCGGCTGTTCCATAACACCATTATAACTCCACCCTTAATTTTCCCAACAATATTAAGTGACTATTAAGTGACTAGTTGCCAAATAAAACAACCCTCATTTCATTGGCTAGGTTCTGCAGTGTCAATAATATAACTAGGGCTTCTGATTTTCTGTTTTAACTGATAAAACACCCCCGATACAAAAAATTGAATTTGTTTATTTAGCAGACGCCTTTATCCAAGGCGACTTACAGAGACTAGGGTTTGTGAAATGTGCATCAGCTGCAGAGTCACTTACAATTACATCTCACCCGAAAGACGGAGCACAAGGAGGTTAAGTGACTTGCTCAGGGTCACACAATGAGTCAGTGGCTGAGGTGGGATTTGAACCGGGGACCTCCTGGTTACAAGCCTTTTTCTTTAACCACTGGACCACACAGCCTCCGGAAAACACAGTAAAAACTATTCACGTTGACTTTACCCCTTTTCACATTTAAAAAAATAAAACCTACTACAAAAATAATAATAAATACATTTCCCTGTGCTGCTGGGCAATGTCCCACCATCCTGACTTGTATCTATCATTGATTAGTTCTGAATACTTTAAACCTGCCCCAACTACTGAGTGACAGCACATTCCTACATTTCTACTGGAGACTCCGCTTGCGAGATTTAAAACAAGATTACAAATCAGGATGGAGGCTTGTTAGCAGGATTTAAAGCTGTATTACAGTTAAGACACGGAGGATTTAAAACAGAATTGTGGCGAAGTGTACAAAAATGCGTACACACAAAAACCCCAGAAGAATGTGCCCGTGACCATAGGGATTTCGTTGTGGAAGACAGCAAAGGAAAGAAGGTACCTGTCGAGTTACTATACATATTTTGACACATACACACACAAAAAACGCTCAAGCATTTTGGAAAGTAACCGAAAACATCAATTTCACACAGTATATCAAAAACGAAAGCCCTGAAAAAAAACAATTTACATAAAACTCGAAAATAACTAAAAATAAGCACTGAAAAATACAACTACTACAACCAGAAAAACAGAAGCCCTAAATATAACATCAGCCCCTTTGCAAATACAAAAATGACACTTCTCTTTTACATTAATATAATCATACATTTACTGAAGATAGTAACATATACAGTACTACACTTTATAGACTTGCCATGAATCGTGTACTACCTGTAACCAACATCAATACAGAAAAGAAAATGTGTATTACTTCTGGTATTTATACAGTAACAGCAGACCTGCAGCTCAGCAACCACAGATTACTCCTCCAAACAGCAAACCATACTGCTTTTGTTGCCGAACGGTGGAAGGCCACTAGAGTGCTATAACAAGAGAGTTCTGACATTCCAAAATTAAATCTTGCAAAGTTCTTTATCTGCCAATATTCAGTCTTTAAATTGTACTGTAGTAAATCCATCCAGCTGCTAAAAAGCTTATGATGGATTAGTTATGCAGTGTTCGAGACCTTTCCAGAACTGATGTGCGACACATGAACAAATTTCAGAACTGATGCATGAACAATGAGGGATTTCAAAACGGAGATGAAAATTCTATTTATGGTACAAAAAGTACAATTGGACATATGGCATTATTACAGACAAGAAGCTAAGGTTGCTATGAAGATTTGGAAAGTGAAAATTCCAATTTTGACCCCTTTGTTTCCACACACACTCACCCAACCCAATAAAATTGCTTTTACAACCAGTAACATTTTGATAAAGCACAGTACTAAAGTACATTTATGTGACCTCTAAATGCAAAATACCTTCAAGCCTGTCTTCAAGTCAGAGCATAAAAGTATGCATTAACAGAAAACATAACCATTGTAAGGGCACTTTATAACTTGTTACCAGTTCGATGTGAACAATAATGTGCCTGCCGTGTCATCTGTGTAAATTCCTGTGTCCACTAACAGCTACAGTATGAAGATTTAAGGACTAGGTCCAGAGACAGCTGAATATGCCATTAGAGTTTACATGTGAGGAGAGGACGAGGCACTGTTTCCCTTTCCTTTATGTTCTGCACACTAATTGACTAAACAGTTGGAGAGGAAACATTTAACACACATTCTGAAATAACTTCACCAGACCTGCTTGCCCCTGGTGTCAGGCTAGCTATGAATGGACAGTGTGCCATTACAAGATCACCTGCATTGGGTTACACAGGGATATTCCTTTAGCTTAGGTATCAGTTATCAGCTTTCTGGCTCGTCTTTATGTCAAAGACAAAAGACATGGACAATGCATCTGCTGAGTGAATACTGGACAAGGAGCATGTTCTTTTCAACAGCAAGTGGCAGGTTTAAAAACAAATTCATACTAGACAACATTGCATATGCTGGCCCTTTTAAGACACACACTTCCCTCCTCATTAGCATATATTCAAACTTGGTTACTGCAGGTGCTTTGATTCTCCTGGATAACACAACCATCAATTCACTGGACATGATCGAGGGCTGCGAAGAGGAAGAGACCTCGGGAATTGATAATAGGAGAGATGTACTTTATGACTTAAAGCTGGGTCCACACCTGAGCGATCAGTTGCGCAACTTAGTTGCATGCAGCCGAGTCGCTTATATGTGGACGTCCCGCAACCAGTTGCGAGCAGTTGCGCCAGGCTCTACTTTCCAAGCAACCTCCTGAGTGACTTCTGTAGACATAGGCGTTCACATGGCAATTCGCAAACTCTGATTGGTTCTTATAATGCTGACTGCACGGTAAATTGCCACACAGACATCGGGGAAAATCACAGACAGGGCTTGCTTTGAGATTTTGTAGAGACATCCCAAGCTTGCGTAGGTATCACCGGTGGCCAGATATCTCAGTGTCACTGACAGTCTCTCTTCTGCCGGTATAGGCGCTCTGAAGAAGGTATTTTCTTTTTCAATTAAAGGTTTTACTAAGTTTAGTAGTATTTTTTTTTTAGTAGTATGTCCATCCGTAAAAAGTTTTGGTACTTTACTGCATCTTCGAGCCTCATTTCCTCAACAAGGGCATGACATGCCCCAATGTTTCTGCCAACGCCTCAACCATCATTTCGTCTTTGGTGGCTTTGTTTTTTCTTTAGTAAATATGGCATTTAAAATAGAAACAGTTGATAAAAATAATAACAGCCAACTCTTCCTCGTTAATTACTGGACATATTTTTTCACCAAAAAAAAAAGTGTCACCTCAGTTGTCAAAAAATAAAATAAACAAACAAATAAATAAATAAATAAAATAAATAAATAAATAAATACATACATACATACAACTCTAAACTTGTAGAAGACACAGGACAAAAAACAAACAAACAAAAAAACAACCTGTCAACTAATTTGTCAAAACCCCCCCAAAAAATACTTCACTTGAAGATGGAATAAAAAATGTAAAAAAAAAAATAAAAAAAAATGAAACTTGTAGACGCAGGAACATTGTTGCACAAGTAATTGCTCAGATGTGGACACAGCAATTGCCCGCAACCGAGTTGCGCGATTTCAGGAGCAATTGGGTTGCGCAACTGATCGCTCAGGTGTGGACCCGGCTTTAGAGATGACTGAGGAGATTACCCTTGTCTCGCGGAGGTGAGGCCGAACCAATCGGTCTCCAAGGCTGGGAAGCAACTGATACTCCCCCCAACGGGGATCTAGAGGTGAGAAAATGGGAAGATGACAGTGTTGTTAGATAGATATGGCCGGGGGTCCCCCTTCTGGCTGAGAACCTTCCCCTGTGGACTACGAGATCAGGGACGGGAAGTGAGCTTCACTTTACCCCCAGAGGGGGACCATTGCAGAGGTGGAGTGGCAGAATAGAGGAGGAAAGTGTAGTGAGTGAGGAGGGGATGACGGAAAAAAAAATGCAAGACGGAGAGCAAGCTCATGGCTTGGGGTTTAAATAGGGGTTTAGCAGATGTTATTGGTAGGAAGGAAATAAAGGGGGGGGGGGTGCCCTCGCTCATGCCCCCCGAATCACAATGATGACATATACTGGTCATCTTTCTTGGACTAGTTGAGAAAGTTGTGGGATTAAATTGATTACCACAACCCTCTACGCAGTTCCTAGTTGACCCAGTACTCCTGGAAGAAGGGGCCACAATCCCACAAAACTCCTTCAGGCAACTCCAGAGGCTGTCTTTATGGCAAAAGGTGGGCCCAGCCAATATCATGTGAAATTTACAAACTGAACACTCTAGACTTTGTTTTTCCATTACACAAACTGCATCATTATCAAAACGGACAAAGCTTCCTGTCTATAGCCCTGCAAACCGCAATCAAATGTCATCAGTTTGCAAAAAAAAATATCACACTGCTAGATGGCGGACAGATGTATGGCTGTTGGCATTAGTTACAGGGGTTTTAAAATAGACCAGATGTAATGACACGTCAGAAAGAGATGAGGTAAATGGCTGCATAATATAAAGAGCGTCAGGCTCATTATATAACGTGCAACACAAAGTGCATATAGTGTAATATAGCACTCAGCACTTAAAACGTTCAACAATTATAGTACTGTATATTTCAACCTAAAACACCTCAGTTCAGCTATCCCCACAGTTCGTGTTACCATTTCTCTAGAAATCCTTTCCATGCAACATTTAACTGAAGTCCATTTATGTCTCGCAAAAAAGTTATAATAAAAACACTACAGCCAGGATGTTAGAAAGCGTCTGCCCAAAATCGATATGACGACTGCACTTAAAACTATATCTCCATTGTTTGGTAGCTCACAGAAACCCACACATTAATACCAGAAACAGCAGGAGACAAAAGTTGGCTGGAAAATACAAAAGCCTATAAACTTGGTGGAAATATGTTGAAGATGTGAAGACTCTGTGGAATGCAGAATCTAAAAAGACAACAGATTAGTTCAAAATGTTATAAAATGTGTTTTTCAAATGCTGTATTTTGCTTTTGGCTTTTTCTTTGTTATTATTATTATTATTATTATTATTATTATTATTATTATTATTATTATTATTATTACTATTATTATTATTATTATTATTATGATGATGATGATGTGGTAAAAAATTATTCTAAATACATTACGATTCAAAATTGCAATCTTCTTTAAAAGTTACAGAAATAGAAGACTACTGTTTTCGAAATACTACATGTCTATCAGGGCTTTCGCTGCCATCCAAGGTATACAAAACTATGGCTTACAAGACATTGAAAGTTTTTAACACACCCTTAGAAACCATGTGGTTATAGGATTATTACTTGGCCACCAAATACTGAACATCACTCCCAAGGTAAAAAACAAAACAAACAAACAAACAAACAAAAAACAGAACATCTATTTTATGACTGCACCAACAACAATTTAACCACACTTTTAAAACATCCCACCCTCCCCGAAAGCAGCAATAGTCTCAAGATCAGATCTTCACTGTGTTTTTACAGTATTACAGCACCTCAAACCTTCAGCAGCAGAAGGTCTTGAAATCTCTCTCGTCTCATTAATAACAATTTGCTTGATGAAATTATTTCCAGGTTGATATTGCAAGGAGAATGACGGTATACAGTAACATGTGCAAATACCCATGCCTGTGCAAAATAATTAGACAAACAGCACCTGTAGACCTCCTGGCTGCCGAGCTCCCCTCAATAATAGATGCAGTGCTTCTTCCTCTGGTGCTGGAGACAGCGGGGCTTCTCCCAATGGCGGCAGAGGCGGGAGCGGCAGCTAGTCTCCCTCTAGCGGAGGAGGCGGGAGCGGCAGCTAGTCTCCCTCTAGCGGCGGAGGCGGGAGCGGCAGCTAGTCTCCCTCTAGCGGCGGAGGCGGGAGCGGCAGCTAGTCTCCCTCTAGCGGCGGAGGCGGGAGCGGCAGCTAGTCTCCCTCTAGCGGAGGAGGCGGGAGCGGCAGCTAGTCTCCCTCTAGCGGCGGAGGCGGGAGCGGCAGCTAGTCTCCCTCTAGCGGAGGAGGCGGGAGCGGCAGCTAGTCTCCCTCTAGCGGAGGAGGCGGGAGCGGCAGCTAGTCTCCCTCTAGCGGCGGAGGCGGGAGCGGCAGCTAGTCTCCCTCTAGCGGCGGAGGCGGGAGCGGCAGCTAGTCTCCCTCTAGCGGCGGAGGCGGGAGCGGCAGCTAGTCTCCCTCTAGCGGAGGAGGCGGGAGCGGCAGCTAGTCTCCCTCTAGCGGCGGAGGCGGGAGCGGCAGCTAGTCTCCCTCTAGCGGAGGAGGCGGGAGCGGCAGCTAGTCTCCCTCTAGCGGCGGAGGCGGGAGCGGCAGCTAGTCTCCCTCTAGCGGAGGAGGCGGGAGCGGCAGCTAGTCTCCCTCTAGCGGCGGAGGCGGGAGCGGCAGCTAGTCTCCCTCTAGCGGCGGAGGCGGGAGCGGCAGCTAGTCTCCCTCTAGCGGCGGAGGCGGGAGCGGCAGCTAGTCTCCCTCTAGCGGAGGAGACGGGAGCGGCAGCTAGTCTCCCTCTAGCGGTGGAGGAAGCTAGCAGCGGACCGAGTTATCTGTGAGGAGGAACAACGTCAAGTGGGAGCCACTGGTGGACCCCCGGAAGGTGCTGATGCCACCACTGCACATCAAATTGGGCCTTATGAAACAATTTGTCAGAGCTCTAGATAAGGAGTCGGCAGCCTTCAAGTACCTTCAAGACTTCTTCCCTAAGCTGTCTGAGGCAAAGGTCAAAGCCGGTGTCTTCGTCGGACCACAGATAAAGAAGATCCTGGAGTGCAATGAATTCCCCAAGAAGCTCACTAGTAAGGTGAAAGCGGCTTGGAACAGCTTTGTCGCAGTGGTTCGGGGCTTCCTGGGCAATCACAAGGCCGAAAACTATGTGGAGCTGGTTGAGACTCTGGTGAAGAATTACGGCATAATGGGCTGTAGGATGTCCCTCAAAGTCCATATCCTTGATGCTCATCTTGATAAATTCAAGGAGAACATGGGAGCGTACTCGTAGGAGCAAGGCGAGCGCTTCCACCAGGATATACTGGACTTTGAACGCCGCTACCAAGGACAGTAAACGAGAACATGATGGGAGACTACATTTGGGGACTGATTTGTGAGAGTGATTTACAGTATAATCGTAAATCTCGAAAAACTACTCACTTCTAAATCTTTTGTAGTCATTTTTGTATTACTTTAGTATAAATACATGTTAATTTGGATTCATATGTTGTTTTTTTCTGACTTTATGTGAACGAAAAGACACAAATTCGCCCGTTTTCTCACTGGAAATAGGTAAACTTCAAAATATCACTGTCCGGTCACAAAAGCAAAGTTTGTGGGGAATAATAGTCATTTTCTATACTTTTGAGGCATAAGCAATTAGGAAATAACACTTACTACCCAGGAACAAAAATTGTGTTACATAGTGTCATCACAGCAGAATCTGTCTATTGATCACCTGCAGTGACGTCAACAACACTCCTAGAACATTTGATGTTCCAGAGAAATATATATTTTTATGCAATATTTGAACCAATGTGTTGGCAAAGGAATGTGGATTCACAGCCCCCTATGTAAATATTAAGGTACTCATCAACAAAGTGTAGAAAGCATCGCCCTATTTGATCCCATTCCTTCAAAAAAATTATTCCTGTGAAACATGTACATTGAGCTCAGGAATGTGGCATTCAATTCTGAATCTAATGTTGTAAACATATGCTAACCGAGAAGGGCTCATAAACAAATGCTCTGTTGTTTAGAGGGGAAAGTTAAAAAGAACATATGAGAAAATATAAAAGGAAAAGTTCATTGCATAATGCAGGTAATACAATATATAAGCTATATGAATATTGATTTACCTCTGTCACCAAATCCTTTAAATTAATGAGCAGGTTTATTACAAGATTAGCAGAATTACTTTTGCTTATTAGCTTCAACAGTGCCTTCTTTGTATTGATATAACAGTAAAACATGTCAAAAAGAGATTGTATTAACCATGTCCAGCAACCTTAGTGAAAGCACTATTTGAAAACTCAATTTATTTTATTGACACTTACTTTACATTGAAATCCAAATGTCTTGGAAAGTCTATTTTGCCGGCCAGAATCTTCTGATAAATACCAAATGGATTGTCATCAAAAAATGGTGGATATCTATAAAAAAAAAATGGGGGAGGGGAAGCAAAACCAATAATTACGTATACATTTATGACAGAGTAAATGCACGGTGATGTTGAACTGCAGGATTTACAAGCTCTTCCTTCAACATATTGATAAACCAGCTATCAGTATTACCAAATGATTAAACCTGTAATTCACAAAACTTATTTTTTGATGTATTCATGAAAACTCCAACAAAGCCAACATCAGTTTAGAACTCTGAATTATTATTTTAAAAAAAGACAGATACTGAGGTTATGATAGTGTTGTCAAGACTGCCAGGTCTGGTTCAACATTCAGTGTCTGTCTTGTCAGTTACCATTACAAAATGACATTGTACAATGTTTCATGTACGGTATTCACTTTAAGTAAGAGCAAACTCCCCACACCCATGCAATAGAATGCATTTTACTACAAGTTGTATTAAAGAATACAAATTGTCAAGATGGCTAAAACCACTTATGGTTAAAAACTGAAATTGGCCTTTTTTGGCAAAACAGGGTCACGTGATACTGGCAGAATGTAGTAAACAAACACAAAATAATCATATTTTAGTGTAAAATTGAAATCGATTGGTGTGGGACAGTTCAGCTTTGAAGTTTTCAACCATAAAACTGGATTACCTGAGCTTTTAAATGGGTCAAGATGGAGGTGAAGAGAGTCCCTGTTACAAATGTGTGTGACGGGCTCATCTACAAAATGAGTAAGGAACCGTCAAACTTTAAAATCATTAAACAGGCACTGCAGAGAACATTGGTTTCTTTAACTGACCCAAACTACACAGGTAAAGGACATACACATTCAGAACAAAAATGTCCACGCTCCACCTTCATTTACTGCTGTTAGCGGCTGCTCCGGTACAAGGGCAAATGGTAACTTAGTGTTTAACTGCATTAGGTAATAGTGTTTAACTGTATTATCACATGAACTGTGGATAAGTCATTAGTAAAATAATTTGAATTAAATGTTTTTGTGACCAGCAGGCGTAGTGAAAGCACAATGAAACAAACAACCTGAGGAGGTAAATTACAATGTGTATTACAGTCTACCACAATATTAAGCAGCCAGTATGATAGTTCAGAACAGTACAGTAGGTAAAAAGGCAGACATTTTAAAGGGAAACATACATAGTACTGCAAGCCTCATCAACATACCACATTTTAAATAAGATTGTGGTGGTTTTTTTGCGCAATGTAGTTGGCTTCTTCAAAATTACAAATATTTCCTCTTTGGCAAAATCCCTGCTACTTTACTATCGCAGTCTATTTACATAAACGTAAAATAAGAGCTTTCTCATAGGTGCAGGCAGCTTTTTTGATACAATTCACCAGGAATAAAAATGTGTTTTGAAATAGAGGTTCAACAGATCAACTTTAGTAACCTTTTTGGGATTGTAAAATACTGTTCTAGTTTGCAAATGTTGTAGGAGTATGAGATCAGATACTTTAATGGAAAAAAATAAATCCCTCGCAATCAGAGACAGACAGATCAAGTGTCCCCCAAGCCTACACACCGTACTTCCTGAATAATTTAATAATTTCTATTTGACTTACTAATTAATGGGGCCAAACCAGGGCTTTTTCTGTTGGCTATCATTTATGAAAAAGCAAGATTTACTGTACCTGGCATTTCTTTACTGTATTCTAATCCATAATGTTGCAAACCTAAATTTGCTGCATTAGCAGTTTAAACAATATTAAAGGCCTTCTCTTTATTGACATTTTGCTAAAACTACTTCATCCAAAACTCATTACCATTATATAACATTTTTATTCCAAGGTCTCTTGCATTTATGGTTTTCTAAAAACTACTTTTTTTTTTTTTTTAAGAAAATCTGATTAATACTGCCATCTACTGGATGACTTTACAAACACTTTTTGTGCTATTACATACTCTTCAGTCATAGCAAAAATATGATCAAATAAAAAACAAATAAATAAATAAATAAAAAGCACTGAACTGAAATGACTCATAAGGAAGTATTTGAGGCATGGAGTGTTAACCAGGTGTCAACTCCCTTTCCCTGGGAAGGGAAGGGAGGCTGGGACTGGGGTGGGGGTTGTCTGATCCAGATCAGTAAGATTGACAGTCAAATCCTGGGAGATATGTCTTGACTCAACAAGACTGCCTGGGATCCCAAGGACACTTGTGTATTTATTTATTTCCCATTTATGGGATTCACACTTTTGGTGCTAGTATCAAATACTTTCATATATGACATAATACATAAAATTACTTGTGAAGCAGTTTCTAACTAATTTCCCCAACATACCTATATAGATAAACATTTCCTGAATTGTGCAAATTTCACTTTAGATGTAAAAGCTTTTAAACAGCACACTAGTTCAAAGGCACTGTTCCCTGCATCTGAACAGGATTTTACTGCCCTTCAGTACTGAATTTCATTGTCTCGGCCCACTGCCCACTATTTCGGGACATTCCACGTTATCTCGGCTCACTGACTCCAAGTTAACACTGGTTTCCTGACTGTACAAAAGCCTGTGTGTTTTTCCTTTACTCATCACACAGGCTTGGATTAGGCACAATATAACTCCAGCACAAGGAAGGCGATGGATATTTATCCATCCCTCCCACATCTGTAAAACTCTGTCCTGATGAATAGGGGACTTTGTCACCCTGGAACCAGCAGGCATACTGTACTATATGATTTGCTAATCTGTCGATAAAGATGTGAGCAAAGGAGGCTATTGTACCGCTCTGCGTACAGACTACCATGTGTAAGAAATAACATCAGGAAATCGTTCTCACTCCTGAGCTAAAGAGAATATCTCTGGACATGCAGTACATTTCGTGTAAGGAAAGATCTGATTAATACGGTTTCTCAAATTCTACGGTAAATATTTTACCCAAACGTTTGTCTTACATTAAGATCAAGCCAGACCATACACAGTTACTGAGACCAATTGTCAATATTCTACAGAAGCAGAAGTGGAGCTTAGAAATGTCTAACCCACCTGTTGTCAATACAAATGTTAAGAAAAACTGTACAAGTTTCAGATTAAACTAAGGTATTTGGTTTCTTTACCCAATAGCAATATAAATTCAGCCACTTGCACCCTAGTGGAATTACCATCTAATGTATTAGAGGGAGGGATTTGCATAGGCATATACCTTTACGTCGTGGATCTCATTCAATTTTACTTGAAGATTCAGTGGTAAACTGCAGCATTTCCTCTTAATGCATCATGAATTAAAAGGGGTCATAATTATGAAGTTATTTTTTGGCATAAATGGTATCCTCTTCTGTGTCTTTTTGCTTTAGGGCTCCAGCTTATTCTAAATACCTATATTTTTCCTTAACTTGACTTCCAATGCTCACATAAATAAGCCCCCCGCTCAGCTTGCATGACAAAAAAACCAACCAACCAGCCAAACAAAAACATTCAATAATAGGGGGAAATGTTCAAATTAGGAAAGTGTCTACTCTACCTTGTTATGAATGGAAAAAAACATCTGTTTATCATATAGGCAAGCAAAATATTTTATCCTTCCAACTATTTTATTGCTTGTTTAAGGGATAAAATACCCCATATAATCTCTAGCAACTTAAGGCACAGAAAATAAAAAACAGCACCTTTCATCGTGGACCACCATCACAAAGCACTTTACAGAGGTAGGCTGTGAACTGTGCATTATATGCAGAGTCACTTACAATAGGACATTGATTTAACATTTAATCCGCAGGAGCACAAGGAGGTTAAGTGACTTGCTCAGGGGCACACAGTGAGTCAGTCAGTGGCAGAGGTGGGATTTGAACCAACCTTCTGGTTACAGGCCCTGGACTTTAACCACTGGCCCACACTGCCTCCTGTAAGGTATACATATATACACACACATATAAATACACACACACACTATTTTTCTCTTTCTCTCCAGTGGCTGTTTACTCTGAGACAGCAATTTACACAATTAGAATATCACGATGGAGGAAGCGAACTTACTTGTATCGTATTTCAGTCAGGACAACACTTCATATTAATGTGAATACACAATGCCATCTGCAGGAAGGTTTCTTTATACACTTCAACACACACAGCAAAGCAGCCAAGTAAATATGAATAAATGTGATTTATTGTCTGTACACGTTCCAACAGATAAAAAAGTATCATATCAATTCAGTTCCATTGCATGTACTGGCACATATTAGATTGTGACCTGTGTACCCAAAACTTTAGTGTTGTTACCTGTGCATATTAAACAGCTCATTTCACATCTGAATACCACCTCCAGCCTTATAAATCAGGAGGATTCTGAGAAGCAAGAAAGACCAGGCTGAGGTAATTACAATATGCTTGAGATTTATTGATCGCTATTAAAGGTTATAATTGAGCTTATTTCACATAGGGTGCCAGCATGAAACTGTGAACCTGAACGATGTTTATAAGTCTAGTCTGGTTTCCGTCTATCTCTAAAACGTTACCCAGGAAGAGCTTGTGATCATATGCGGTGGCTGTACTCGGGACATAAATTGGAGGAAGAAATTGGGTTTACAGGAGAAGTCAAAATCAGAACTGACAACTCCAATTCTCCCATATTTCCAAAAACCTTTGTCTAATATTTTGACATAGCCATATGTTTCGGATTATGCCTTCTTCAGCTACATAATTAATAACAATATGATGGGTGATTGGGTGTTAATGGTGGGAATTTGTTTTTAATTTAGCAAGAACAATGAAATAGTACTGCCATAGAACATGCAGATACATGACACAGATACATGATACGTACCCCGAGAGCATCTCAAAGATGAGTACTCCCAAAGCCCACCAGTCCACCGCTCTGCCGTGACCTTTACTCTGAATCACTTCCGGTGCAAGGTATTCAGGTGTCCCACAGAGAGTCCATGTCCTGAAGAAACAATACAACTATTTACCAACCGGTTTATACAAACTGTCCACTACACTTAGCCAAATCACGAAAACACTTGGAATAAAAATATATGACTCTCATTAAAAATAACATTTTATTGAAAATGTGAATGCATAAACACAGACTAGTAATGTGCTATTGCTGGGTAGCAGTGTGGAGTAGTGGTTAGGGCTCTGGACTCTTGACCGGAGGATTGTGGGTTTAACCCCAGGTGCTGCTGTACCCAAGTTGAGCAAGGTACTTTACCTAGATTGCTCCAGTAAAAACCCAACTGTATAAATGGGTAATTGTATGTAAAAAAATAATGTGATATCTGTATAATGTGAAATAATGTGATATCTTGTAACAATTGTAAGTCGCCCTGGATAAGGGCGTCTGCTAAGAAATAATAATAATAATATTACCTATTGCAGAATGGTTTAGCTTAGGATTTATAATAGTTCTATAATATAAAATAAAGTGTTGTCCAGATAGCTTTTAATTAAAGCCCCCACATACTGTACAGTATGGAACTCTTGAAGTTAAGGCTTTTTAGCTTATCATTGAAAGCACCACCTGCTGCTGGAAAATTGGATGGTGAGAATGGGATGAAATACAAACCACAGTTATGTGGTACTTTTTACTTGTCTATGCTATAACTTTGATTAAGTGTATTTATTATCACTTCTTTTAACTCATATTGTACACAGTAGTTTTTATCGAAAATGGCCCTGCCAGTGGGTCCCATTGTGTTCTGATGTTAGATTAACAGGCATAAAAAGGTGGTTCCCTCGGACTAACAATAACATTTTTTACCAATTGCCGTGTAATATGTTGTTCTCTGTGAAAATTCAAATTTCTGAAAGAATAACGCAAATATACAAATTTGTTATCGCTTAAAATAAATACAGCAAACATTTGCCTTATTGATGCACTACCTGTTACACTGCATTTAGGAACCTGGCAGCCAGTTCAGGTTGCTTCCGGTAACACTCCATAGAGCTGTGCGATTTCTTTAAAATGTCTCCAAATAGCTGCTAAGGATCGCTCTGTCCAGTACAAGAAGGAGATATTTCACGTGTCTTATTTTTACAATTTTTTTTTATTTTGTTTGATAATTCACCGATGGTGAAAATAGAATGTCTTTAAAAAGGTGAACATAAACTAAAGATAAACTAAATATTTTACAATTTAAAATTTACTGTTTTTCAGGTAGGCATTTAAATATTTAGGAACATTTGTTGTATAATAAAGTGACTGACTGTGACAACGCTATTTTGTGAAATATCTTGAAATACCTATTTTTATACCACAAAATAAGTCACATTATATACAAAGCATTGTATAGATGAGGCCTGAGCCAATTAACAAAACCACTCAGTTCAACTACGGCAATAATACTCACATGGACACTGTAATAAAAGTACAATTACTGTATTTTTATAACAAGAGGAACATTCTGATTTGAACCTTTTTTTAAATGCTAGAATTTTCGGCTTGATTCAAATTTGAATTATAATTTTGATATCCACTAGATGGCAGTGCTTACTGCTACCAGGACAGAGGTGCTGTATTAAAATAACCAGGATATCATGAATTGACGGTGTGCCTTCTAAAAGATAACTGTGCTCACAAAAGTAGGCTATTTTTAAGAGGGACGTTTTAATAGCAATGTAGAGCTCAGGAGAAAACATTGTTTAAAGCTGCAGTGTCCAACACTCTTGTTCAGTGTTACAGTAAAACGTGACTTAACTGCACACTCTACCAAATAAAAATAAAAAACCGACCACCTTTAATTGACTTTCTACAGCAGGCGCGATAATGACACTCCTTAGTGAGTAATTTCATTTATTATTATTATCATTATTTCAGTTATTTATATATGCTAAAGCAGGGGTGCCCAGACTTTAGGTGCATAGGATCTACTTTTCCCACCCTCATCCTAACACGGTCTACCAGCAATGAAGTGTCAAATTATTACATACAGTAAAACCTCTAAATCAACCCCCACCACTACATACTGCAAAATACAGTAGTGCCAGAATGTCAATAAAGGACCTTTTTTTTTTTAAATTCTGAAATATTAACTTCACCTTATTAAATTGATGTGGATGATTTGCACTGCATGGCGTCAGCAAGGTGTTCAGTCTGGATTGTAGCTGCTGATTGCTAGCCTCAAGTAGACGTCCAGGTGGTCATCTGTTAGAATGGACCGGTGCTTGGACTTGATGATCTTCATGTTTGAGAACGCTGCCTTGCAAAGGTAGATGGAACTAAAAAATGCTGTCAAATACATAGCACTTTCTCAGATTTGGATATTTTTCCTCCACGATAAGGTTCGAAAAATGTTCTTTTGATGCCCTTGATTTGACATGGAGGTCACTTTGCAGTGTCAAAAAAGGTGTGTCCATGTGAAACTATGCAATTTCTTCAACATCCACTTCTGCACCAAACGGAAAGCACATAAATGTTGCTACGGGTTCTAGCATTGCAAAGTCTTGGAAGCGCCTGTCAAAGTCTGTGGTAATGCTGTGCATCTGTTCTACATATCAATCACTGGCAAAATTTGCAGTTGCTTTTCCCTGGCTTTCTAGCTCTGACATCATATTTCTGAAATTTCTCAGTTCTTGCCACTGCAGTTGTGAGGACAGCCGTTTTAATTTTTATTTAAAAGTGATCACAGAACTAATCATTTCAACAATATCTCTATCTTATTCTTGCAGCTCTAAATTGAGTTCGCTCAGCCGAGCAGTAACTTCAATCAAAAAAGCGGAATCTAAAAGCCACACTCATCTTTCAACTGCTTGTATTCAGCATCTCGAGACCTCTACTAAGCCACTTTACATCTGTGTGTAGCAAGAAGTGTGTGTGTTCAGCTTCTCTTTTTTCCAGTTGAGACCTGAAAAGGTGCCTCTGCAGAATTCTGGCCTGAATTGAACACAATCTTGAGCGCGATATCCATGACATCTTTCATATTCAGCATTTTCCCACACAAAGCCCACTGATGAATTATGCAGTGATAACTAAAGAAGTCAGGGAAGTCATCATCATTTTTGCAAATAGCAATGAACCCATTGGTACGGCCAGTCATGGCTGGTGCTCCATCCGTGGTTATGGACACAAGTTTGTAAATGGGTAACTGTGTGTTAATAATAAAGTCCTTTACTGTCTGAATAATGTCCTCCCCTTGAGTTTTTCCTTTCAACGGTATGATTTTGAGCAGATCCTCTTTAGCGGTTACATATTCAAACACCACTCTAATGAAAATGCACAACTGAGATGTGTCGATCGCATCTGTCGAGTTGTCAAATTGAAGCGAAAAAAACAAACACTCATTCATGTCTTTCTTTATTTGCTCCCTCAAATCCCCACCCATCACTTCTGGATGCCATGTAACACTATTTCTGGATAGCTGAAAGTCCTTAATAGCTGAAATGATTTCAGGTTTGTTTTTGAAATTAAACAATGAGTCTGCTGCCTCTAAAACCTTTACCATTTCCTCATCCTTGAACGGTTTCTTGTGCTTAGCTAGTACGTGACTCACCTGGAATGATGCAATCGTGGCTGCCTTTGATTTCGAGATGGGCCTTGTAAAGATAAATTGTTGGGCAGCAAGTTGAGACTTCAATTCTTTCACTTGTGTCTTACGTAATTCACCGTTAGCCGTAAAGTCACTCCCATACTTCTTGTGAACAGTTTTGAAATGCCTCTTGACAAGAGCTACGCTTGAACGGCAGATCAGACACACACACTTTGAATTTACAGTGCTGAAAAAATAGATCTTCCTCACACTCACTGAAACTAAAACATTTTTAGTTTCTTGCTGCTTGGTCCAGCACTCATATTAAGGCCTTCACCGCAATGTTATAGAAAAAAAAAAAAATTCTCTATAAACTGTAAAAAATTGCAACTCACAAGTATCATATCAACCGGTAAGCGAAAGTGTGAAATCTTAGCAACGCAGCAATGGTGAGAGAAAGATATTATAAACAATGGGTTGGTCAAATTGTATGTCAGTCAAGCTGTTTGTATCTTATGGCTGTGCAGTAATGGTGCAAGAAGTGGAAGGGGGTGGTGCCTGTGGACCCGAGTGTGTGGAGAAGACTGCCAAATCCGAACTGAGCTATGAAGTGACTAGAAAGTGAAATAAACAGTAAATAATATACCAAACCTAGCTAGGGGAGTGTTAGCAAAGTATACAGTGCTTCAGGACTGTGTTATTGCCAGGTGGTGATTTACCCTTTTTCAAATAACTTCCACACGAGGTCAGCAGTAGCACTTCCTGATTAGGCCAACACCTCACTGTGCAGCCAGATTACTGTAATTGTATATGTGTGATGTAATAGTGAAACTGTGAGAAAATAGTAGCAGTAACTGATAGCATTAGCTACTATACATACAGCACCAGTTAATAAAGTTGAGTTAAGCAGCACCACCTTGTGTGATTATTGAACAGTAACCACGAGCGACCGGAATCCCGGGAAGGGGTTATAATATGCCCCCGTTGTGAGTTGGCAAAATAAGTCTTAACCGCATAAGTTTTTTAAATTTTCTACCGTCTACTAGAAATGAGTTCGGGATCGACTGGTCGACCGTGATCGACGTCCTGGTCACTCCTGTGCTAAAGCATGCCTGTTGATTAGATCTAAACATTTACCAGTTAGCATGTATACCTGAACACACGCGTTAGCAATATGAAAGGATACTGTCCACTTTGGAGCATGAGCAGCACACTTGTTTGAGCATCTGTCGGTACATTCTTATAGACTAGACTAAGGTACTCAGCTTGCCAGCATTCACAGCTTCTGTGATCCTACAAAAACTATAACCTAATGTAAAGGTCCATAACGGCTTTACAAAATTCTCAGTTAAATCTTAGTTTAAAAAAAAAAAAAAAAAGGATCTCTCACATATTTATATAGCCTAAAAGAACTGACATGTTTCTTTTTTGCTACTTTAAAACAACATATTAAAAGACATTTGTTTATTTTTTTTCTGGATTATTTTTATGAAGGGAGAACTCGTTTCTTTTTCATTGACAATGGATTTTCACTACATGCGTGTTTTAGGTGATATGGCCGCTCATCTAATTACTGTGTCCTGCAGTATTGTTTACCCATCACTTTTCAACTTTAAAGCTACGGTTTTGCTTTATTTCTTTAATTTCTCTTCTGTGGTTTATAAACTTGAACGTAACGAGAAAAACATAATCAAAGACACAGCAGATCATCTGTGCAAGTTTATAATGCACAGACCTTTGAGGGCCTACTGTACAGTTAATCAAGCTTAGCTAAAAGTAAAATGAAAGTAGTGTCTGTAAGTTTGCTTTAAAAAAAAAAAAGCTTCCAGAATCACTTTGTCTAGGATGTAACTGTTTTAATTAAATGGTATGACGTCAGTAGTTATTACAATCATGTCTATTGATTGTGTGAATGTTGTTTGGATTGTTAAAGATGTAACCCTATTAACCCCTAGGACCCTCTTGAAAATGGGAATAGTTTCATTTCAATGCAACTTCTACAAGCAGACAGGTCATCCTTCTACAGAGGTGGTAAAAGATGTTGAACCAGTACTGCCAATGTCAATGTTGTCAAAGGCTAAGTGGAATGCAGAAACCCTTAAAACAGGTTTATCTCTTTATTCCAAACTCAAAACAAGAGATAATGGCTGTACACCCCCTCCCTCTTCAGTTTCATCTTCTCAGTTAAATCTTAGTTTAAAAAAAAAAAAAAAAGGATATCTCACATATTTATATAGCCTAAAAGAACTGACATGTTTCTTTTTTGCTACTTTAAAACAACATATTAAAAGACATTTGTTTATAACAGGTTGTGTTTACTTTTGGTTTCAGACCAGGAAAGAAAGTGCTTATTGATGTTATAAAAAGTTTTTTTTTTTTTTTTGTAAATGATGAATTGTTTCTTGTGAAATGCGGACATCCACAAAGCAATTCAGCACACATCCTGATGAAAAAATACGTTTTACCAAGTATATCTTTTGGGTTGAATGTTCTTGAGAATTAGTTCAAAAGGTGACCTTTTAAAATACACATTGCCATGCCATGGTGCCAACAAAAAACTAGCCTAACAAAAATCAGTTTTTACATACAAATATACTGTAGCAAAAGCAAAGAAATGGACAATGAAAAGAAAGCAGCTAATTATTTATAAACCCAACTGAGTCATCTGCATTTAAATCTGCCAAACTGAATGGTGGGCATACATGTCCATTCAGCTCCCAGAAAATGGGTGGAACTGCTAAAGCAGTACATTGTGTGCTCCAACTAAATATTTTTTAACTTAAAATCATACAGTATTGTGAGATAGGAAAAGATAAAAAACAAGAGGAGGCCATTCTGCCCATTCATGCTTGTCCAGTACAGTATCCAGACAGCTACTGAAGGACCCCAAAGAATCGACAGAAACAACATGGCATGGCAACCCTTGAATCAGGCTTTATTGAACTTCCAATGTTGCCCTCTGGTCCTGGTCCCTGTGCTAAGCTTAAAACAGTGTATGCGAATGACTTTTTTTTGTATCTCTCCTCTCCTCTCGCCCTTCTATTTTATAAGGTCAAAAGGTGCAGCTCCCTCAGTCCTCAAAAAGCACTGTGTGAAATATACACTTCCCTATGGTCTGTAAGCACTTGTAAAAATATAGATACCTGCTGACTTTACACCAATACATACCTATCCACCAACTTTTTAGCAAATCCAAAGTCTGTAAGCCTGATATGGCCTTCTCTGTCCAGTAATATATTCTCAGGTTTTAAGTCTCTGTAAACGATTTCCTTGGAGTGTAGGTATTCTATTGCACATACGATCTCTGCAGAATAAAACAGTCCCGTGCTGTTGTTGAAGCGCCCCATGTTGCGTAAGTAACTGAAGAGTTCACCGCCGGGCACATAGTCCATTAGCATATATAAAAAACACTCGTCGTGATGGGTCCAAAATCTGCAAGAGCAAGAGCATCATCATTTTAGGAAACATGGAACATCTGCTAAAATGCACATTTTAAGGCAGAAGAGCCATAGTATTATTGCAGAAAAATCTCTAAACAATATAAATAAATGATTTAGAAAATAATTTACTTTAATCAGCTGAAGGGCTTTTGTGTACATGCAAAAAAAAAAGTATCATTCTTGTACACTGCAGTTATACACACACACACACACACACACACACACATATTACCTGACTTGCAGACTTTACTCTTAAGAGAAAAGTACTACATGAAGAAAACAAGGTACAGAATATCGGCTTTCATAAGGATTGACAAATGTGTTTTTACCCAATTGCCAATGATATACAAACACAATACAACACAACTTTTACTTAAAGCTATAATTTATTCATGGAAATCCCAGAACTAGCATTTTGAAATGCAATTCCTAAAGGAGGTCCATCAATAGATGTAATTGATCATCATTAGCATTATACTAAAATGAAAAATTACAAAATGTACTTCTACATAGTGTGGATGTATATCATACTGTAGTAATCAAAACCAGACAAAAGGTTGCCAAGCAATAGCCTTCTGCTAATCAAGTGTCTGTCGTGGAGACCGATCCTCATATTATTAAGGAATAAGTTCCTGTAACAAGGTGGCTTGCTATGGGGTATAATCACACACACACTGTACCATAGCTTATTTTGCTGACACACAGTAGAGAACTGAATTTTGGGAACACAATGCAATACAAAAAATAGCCAATAGGGGACGCTCATCACATGGGTAATTAACTACTGTATAGACAGATATAAAGCTGGGCGTTTGAGACCTCAGCTCATTCATTTAGCATTGTGTCACGTTATACAGTACCCCAAGCAACTTCATGCCAGCCCTGTACTGTATATCAAAATGACAGATTTCTCTATAAATGTGCAGTTAAATGTTTTTATACATTGAAAACCTTCACCCCCACATGATTAAACTGGTAACTCCTGGCCAACAGGTGTTAAACTGACACTTACAATCTGATTAGAAAAGGGTGGTTAACCTCCGATAATACTGCCTTTTCATTCTGTACATGCTGTTCCTGCTTTAATCGAATGACATCAGGAATTTTCATTGCTTTCAGTGCAAAATATCCTCTTGTTTTCTTTTCCTTTACCAGAAAGACACGTCCGAAGGTTCCAGTCCCTAAAAAGCAAAAAGGGACAGGTCTGTATTTTCAGATTCAGTAGCAGTCTAGATTATCGCCTTGTAGTAGTTCCTTATCAGTATTTCTTGTTATTTATTGAGTGAAAAGTGAGAACTTTGTGGCAACATCTCAGTGACATCCTGTATTTACGTCAGCAAAATTCCAAATAAAAAAAACCAAACATAGCCACTAAAAAACTAGTGTGAGAGTCAAATAGATATGTTCCTTCAACTAGGATGTTAATGTAAAGCTATAAGAAGTCAAGTAGACACGTCTTTCAGCTTGTGCCTTCTTCGGGTGTACTGGAATGTTATAAACCACTAGTTCTCAAACATTTCGAACTGAGAAGTAAGTCCCCTAAAATATCCCTTTCTTAATATATTATAAAAATACTTCTCTATGTAGATTTGTTACATTACAAAAACAAAATATTATTATTTTTCTGGTGGACTAGCATAACTCAGAAATTGACTAAGCAGGTATACAACATAAATAAAAAGAATTATGCTTGTGATATGACTGTTTTGTGACCCCTCTGACCACCAGTTTTAGACGATATCCAGCATATATATTTTTTGATTACTATATAGCCAACATTGGCAATATCAGTTTACAGTACAAGTCTACATTCTTTGTCTATTTATTATTATTTAAATTAATCAGAAATTAATTGATATGTAGGATACACTTTACATTTTTTTTTTTTAAATACAGTATTTCAAAGCAGCTCGTTACACAGTACATTTAGGCAAAGCCATTGGAAGATTAGAGAGAGGTATTTTTGTGGATATTAAATACAAATCTTGCATCATTTGGAGAAGAAACTGTCTAATACATTAAATGTTCTAAACACCAGCGGATCTTCATAACCATCCCAAGCTTGCATTACTTTTTCCACCCTGTTTTCACTGTATTGTTAAATCACCCATGGCCAGAAAGATCACCAAGATTAAAATATAGTTAAACAACAGTGGTATAATATATTTTCCACTGTTTTATATCATTAATAGACCACATTAACAAGGATGATAATAACAACTTAAGTATTTCCCCTTTTATTTCTGTAGCTGTGGATCAATTCCTGTCAGCACACTCAAACACTTAACATTAAATTAAAAAGAAAAGGAACTCATTGTTAATGGAAACTGTACGATGGTAAGAGAGACAGAGGTAGTGGCTTGTACAGCCTTGCAAACATCTGAACTACCCTATAGTGCGGCTTAACAAAAACCTACTTTATGGAATGGCAATAATAATGTAAACAGCTTTCAAGGTTACTGATTACTATCACTGTACTTTTCAATATTGTTCTCATCGTAACCATAAAAAATGAAGTTGTTACTGTGTGTGGTTGAAGATCACAAGGTCATCTGTATGCATGAAATATATACAGTAGCTAACTAAAGGTTCCCATTTATCTCCATGTGATACCGCTTGTGACAACTCGCGGAATTTCCCATGTATGAGGTGTCATGGGCTAGTCGACGAAACACGGAGGATGGAAGTACCCTACTTAGCTCAATCCAGACGGTTGTCATGCTGATGCGCTGGGGAGACCGCACTGTGGTTGATCCCCGGAGCCAGCATCGCAGCCGTGGATTTTACAAACAGTAGAAAGGACCTGGTCGTGAACATGCGTGCCAATTTAGGTATCGACTGACGTTGCGGTTTAAGACAAGAAGATTGTTGAATATTTGGCGCCAATCCAGCGTAGTGGGCAAAGTAATTGTTCAATCAACCTCGATTGAACATATGTTTCTTATAGGCCATTGCTGCACTATCTGCTGCCATTGTCATAGTTCCACCTTAAGTTGTTTTTAACGGCAAGAGTTTTGAACAATTCCCAAAATTTCCACGAGATCCAATATGGCGGTCGTACCATGTGACTTTTTCATTTGGGGACGCCAGTCTGGTTGTCCAGCCATAGGCATCTACTTACGTATGCGTTTTCATAACTCTGCAATGTTGTTTGGGAATAATAATAATAATAATAATAATAATAATAATAATAATAATAATAATAATAATAATAAACACAGCAATAACAATAGGCTTCCCCAGCCTTTGGCAGATTGGTACAGATTTTGCAATTTTTTTAATATTATTGATGGGTATTAAGTCAGGAACCAGTGACTTAGAGATGTATCTTTCATGTACACCACTCTTTATTGGCTATGTATCTAAATAAATGCTCAAAGCAGATTTGGTGGGCTTAATACAGTAGGTACAGTGTATACCCCACATGTAGTTTTAGCTGTAGGGACATGTACTATTCTGTCATTAATACAGGCATGCTTCTGCAACTTATGCAGTAGGAATAAGTTAATGCCCAAGAAACCATTTTTTCACCAAATGTTTAACATGTGCTTTTAAAGATAAAACTGTACTCAAATTAAACAGATGGAAAACTAACCCACATCTGTGTTTTAATAAATTATAAAAAGTAGCTTATACAATGAGGAGAATATAGGATGTCTATAAACTCAATAAGCAATCATTATAGTGTGCATGTCTATATTGCATGCATCCATTCTGTGAACATTGCCCTAGGATTTAAATAAATAAATAAATAAATAAATAAATAAATAAAAATGTAAAAAACAATAATATGCAAATCTGCTGCAAACAAATCACAAGGCTGATGCAGTATTTCTTACACAGATATTAAACTCTATTAGTTTCCATGTTCAAATCTACACCATGGGTGAATAAACAATACTGCAATATAATGGTTTGCATGGCTTACAGTACTAAAAGCAGGTGGCACTTGGCGTATTAGAAGGTATTATTCAGAATTTATTTTTTAAAGAAATGTTATGGAATGATTTACTATTCACTATTTTTTACTCTAAAATCTGCAGGAGTTCCACAATCATGTTAAATTTGTCATAATTGTTTCTTTCAGTGCAGCACTCAAAACAGGAAGCATGAAAGGGTCAATGCTGCTCAAAGATCTTAAACTCCTTGTCCACAGAAGTAGCACATACTGTACTGCAAATTCCCCCTTTTAGAACAAATGAAAGAGCAAACACAGTAGTACACAGACTTTTTTTTATAGTAACCAATATAGGTAGTTACATCAGCTATTAACAAAATGCCGTTTAAAGTAAATTTCAACCTTTTTAATAACATGTCAATAGAGCAATGGTTAAATCAAAACATCCCAGAAAATATGATCACCTCTGAGATGTCTACAGTTGCTGTAATTCATACAGAGAGAAGTACTGTCGGACAAACTGAAAAACCTACCATCAGTACTACTACAAGTAATGGTAAACATAGGAGCCTTACCCAACAGCGACTTGATTTAATGAACAAAAAAAAAATACCAGAAAACAAACACATCGGGTAATTAATGTTTTTCGTGACTGGTTAAAGGGAATACAGAGAATTTTATGCAACCGTCAAAAACATACTTCGCTCATCCCCTGGAGGGCGGGGGTGGGGTGTGGATTGCCAAAATTAATGGCACAGTATTCATGGGTCACACTACATTTATAAATCTGGGTTTTCAAGCCTCGGGCCCCATTACCCAAACGGTCGTGCAATGCCCTCTGTGTCAGGTCTTATTGCTTACTTATATTGTTTAGATTTACCTTGTATTCTAATCTGTTAAAGTCATAATATCCCGGCACTCTTGTGGTCTCAATAAAGCTCCTTCAGTGAATGTAACAAATACCACATAGAATAAAAAGTGATGTGATAACAGTAAATCTAAACAAGAAGAATCCATCAGTTAAAATATAATCTTACATATATGCCAAATTGTTCTTTGAGGATTTAATACCTGTAGTACAAAATGTAAATGTAAAATTCGCAATGCAATTAAGGAAGCCACATACTGTATAAGGAAAAACATGGCCAGGAACAGAAGCAATGTCTAATTTGCATTCAAAACCATTTAAAAAAATCCTCAGGGTTTGAGGCAGGAAATAGCTACTTACAGCAGCTTCTATGGTACTGTAAGTGGTGAAATGAATATGCATGATTTATGAAGAGATGGGAGCCTATAAATGAAACAAACTCATGTGTTCAGTAACTGTATCACACAGTCTTGTACTATATTATTCATTTATTCATGGTCATCTTTACAATGAGGCTGATACTATTCTGTTTGGTGGCAATATTCTTGTTTAATATGCTGCCCAAGTGACTTGAGTACATCCCCCCCCCACCCCCACCTCCCAGGCAAGAAAGAATTGGGAACTTCCTTTATTTAAAGAATGCAGTTAGGCCAGGGGCCAACTCACCTTCATGAGAATAGGACATCTAATGCTTTTAGACATCGATGTGCTTCATGCCTTCAAGGTATTTTAAACACACGTTTCAGTTTTTAATGTAGAAGAACCAGCCATGGTACAACGCTGTAAACTATAATTTCTGTGCATTTTAAATTGTATTTAAGCTTTAAACAGAACTGATACAAATCTGCCAGTAGTGGATTTAGCATAACAAAGGTAAATCAAATAGCACATGACATGTTTACTGACATGAAACTTATAAATGCATATTCATGCACTGTTAGGTGGATTGACACAATTAGTGGCACAGTATTCAGGGGTCGCGCTACATTTATAAATCTGGGTTTTCAAGCCTAAAATCCGCTTTTTTCAAACTGTACAGCACAGTGGCATTCTGAATGCTCTGTAGATAAATGGCATCTCAATTTTGCAGGTTTAAGAGTTTTGTTTGACAAAACTTCCTGATAAATAATGCACTGGGGCTTGGGTCATCCTCATATCCAGTAAATGTAAATGCCAGTACTGGACCCTGCAACCGTTACCTAGTGTAGTAAATTAATCTATCCATTTCCAACGCAACTTATCATTTGCTGACTTCGCTCGATGTACATATAAAAAACACCGGAATATAAAAGACGAGGTGGGTGGGAAGCAATTTGAAAAATTAAAAAAATGATTGGAGAGCGTATAGGATGTTACTTACCACTTCTGTTGGGCCATGACATGTAAATTAAAACAGGATTGGTGGCACACAGTCAATAGGATTTATAGCATTTTGGTTAAATTTAACAGCGTCAAGAACAGACTATACACATTATTTCCAAAAGTAGTGTTATTAGAATTTCCTTTTGGCATATAGTATCATTTATTGATACTTACTATTTGTTTCACAGTTGAAAGCTGTTTCAGTCAATGCAGACTTCTGACATATCTTATAATTATATATCACGTGGTTAAGCTGTTTGTTGTATTGCCGAGTAGTAGCACAACATGTGATTCTATAGAAATGTGTTTTTGCAAGAACTGCATAAACGAATTTTGGGAGTTTTGTTCACGGACCACCTGCAATTTACTCACAGACCACAGGTTGGGAACCACTGGTATAGCAGTATTTATATTGCACTTCCATTTAACATTGTAAACATGAAATACAGCAGTTACCATAAAAATAAATTTTAAAAAAATGTGTGCACTATTAGAATACCAATAGAGACTTAAATTGGAAAACTTTGTAATTTTGAAATATTTAATGAAGTACAGTATATAAATGTACTACATTCCGACGGAATTTGAAGATGGAACAGAAGTGGAAAACCCCAAGCATACAGTGTTTTCAGAAACTATGTTCATAAATCGTTAGAAGTTACACATTGTATTGCACTTCATACAGTGCCACACCCACCTCAGTGTGCTGTGACCAATGCTTGAGTTGCTGCTTCTATTTGAAAATTGGGACCATCTTATTTTGTGCTTGATTGATGGGGATACCACCAGGCATGGGATGACAATGTCTGACTCCCATGATAAAGTATAACATCATAGACCTGACATGGAGCTTTTGAATTCAAAATATTGGAATCTTTAATTTTAAAATATCTCTACAAAGCATGTTTCAGCTTGGCTACACCATTGAAAAAGGGCAAATAATAATAATAATAATAATAATAATAATAATAATAATAATAATAATAATAATAATAATAATAATATGATAATGACAGGTAAATGCTGATTATAGATTACGGCATTTTATCAATAATTGGCACAGATTCCAGTTTGATTATTAGTGAATTCCTACTTTTAAGTTTACATATTCCCAGAAAAATATGTTCAATGCATTTACAATACACAGCACCAGGGGCACCCGAGCGGCACATCCAGTAAAAGCACTTGAGTGCAGGATGCGTCCTATAGTCTGGACGTCGCGAGTTTGAGTCCAGGCTATTCCTTTGCCGACCAAGGACGGGAGCTCCGAGGGGGCAGCGCTCAATTGGCCGAGCGTCGCCCGGGGGGAGGGAGGGTTAGGTCGGCCAGGGTGTCCTCGGCTCACCGTGCACCAGCGACCCCTGTAGTCTGGCTGGGCGCCTGCGGGCTTGCCTGTAAGCTGCCCGAGAGCTGCGTTGTCCTCCGACGCTGTAGCTCTTGGGTGACTGCATGGTGAGTCCAGTGTGAAAAAAAGCGGTCGGCTGACGGCACATGCTTCGGAGGACAGTGTGTGTTCGTCTTCGCCCTCCCGAATCAGCGCAGGGGTGGTAGCAGTGAGCTGAGCATAATAAATTAATTGGCCAGTCCAAATTGGGAGAAAATAATAAAAATAATTGGCAACGACTAAATTTAATAGATACAATAGAACAATACACAGCACCTCATCTAATATCATGAATGAGAAGAAATAATATAGGCTATTTTTCGAAATAATTATTTCAGGGGATTCCCTTTAAAAGTACAGGATATGATATGCAAGAGTAACATACGGTGCAAGTGGCTCCTGAGATAATATTTTGACATCAGGTCCTACAAGTACCACAAGCCAAACTGTCCCAACTATAACAACTGTTACAAACACATAAACAGCAGAACCACAGGCGGCTATAAGTTATCAACATATCAGTTAGCCAAGGAACTGCGGCAAGAGAATCCCATTGCCATTCTCTCTTTAGTTAGAATCCCAGGGGAGGGCAAGTCAACCGGGTTATTTATCATATCCGTTACTTTATACACATGGAAGCTTATGTGAACCCAGTCAAGCATCTACACAGCTTGCCCTGTCCACACTGTAAAGACCGAAGAGGGTTGGAAAGTAGCCTGTGGAAAAGCAATACATTAATGACAGCAACTGGTTGTCATGACATTTGTCTGAACTTTTGTATCTGTAGTCAATAAATTGGCATTATCCCGAAAAGGCAACTGTGACATGAAAGGGCTGCGTCTGAAGGTTCGAAGGTTCGTTCGCTAGCCAGGGATTCGATTGTTCTAAACCTTCGAAGGTTTGTCAGACGGTTTCACGCACTGTGTTTTTTTTGTTTGTTTTTTTCTTCCCGTTAACAGAAACTGTTTGACAATGTGTGAATACTATAAATCACACATTAAATGGCACTCGCATGCAAAATTCGATCTTTTTGATTTGTATCCTGCATATTATGTAAACAAATGTTGTTATTAAAATCTGCTACCAAATCGTTATACGTAGCAACTCTAGTGCCGTTGCTGTGCATGGAGCAGGGTATAGTATCCAAAGCAGTGGGCTCGTAACTCTAGTGGCTGTATTGCTTCAGTAAAATGTGCACTGAATGCCTAGTGTACGGTAGAATATATTTGAAACATACAAAATATACGCTGACACTAATAATTTTAATTTCGAAAACTGAGAACCATCCGCCCCTCCCTGCTCCAGCTCGCGTTATCCAGAGGCAAACCTTTAATTTCTTCATTCTCCATCTCGACAGGAAAGCGCTGTATAGCGTAAGCTGTATCAGGGGTTTCGCTGTCGCTCGTCACTCTCGTAATTTGCGAATGTTTTTTGAAAGTGACGACAAAAAAAAAGTGGAATCGTCACTAGTGACGATCGTTTCTGTTTGTACTATAAAAAAAAATCCCTTTTGTTAAAGTCACACACAACGTCTCGTTCTTTAAAAGAAGGGATCGCTAAACCATAGAGTCACTGCTGCTGATCAGATCAGCGCCTCGGCCTCATCGATTCATTGACTCTGCAACATTCTCATCCCGTGGTAAGCGACGTAAATGCAGTCAGCCATTCAGCGCCTCAGTTACCATGGTAACCCAGACCGCTTTATGAGGCTGTACTCGGTGCTGCTGTAGCTTTCAGCCTCGCATTATTCTTTGCAACCTGACAGCTTCTGCCGCTGCGCTTTCACGATTAGAGAGTTCTGCTCAAACCTTTGCATCCGCAGTGTTAGCGCCATTGCGCCAATGTCCCGCTGAAATTCTCTTAACGCGCTCGTGTGTCCCCCTTCCCTGACCAGACGCAATCAATACCAATACGCAGTAAATGAATGTATGTTGTATTACCATGACATGTCTGACGACAGGCTAATCTTTTTTACTTGTTTCTTTACACTTGCGTTTTCATAATTAAACTCCCGTGCTTTTATTCTCCAGTCCAGTAGAATGCGCACCCCCGCACTCACACCCGCCCTGGTTACACAGGCAGTTTCACAGTAAAGCATGGACAACAACATCAGGCTTGCTAATAACATGGCCCGGCGCAAATATAACCTTGTATCCGTTACACCCGACCATTACTTCTGGAAGAATAAGTAATAAGCTTCGGCAGTGACTGTTGAAATATAGGTTATTATAGGTGTGCTTAAAAATGCTGTCTGCAGAAGATTTGTGAAACGAAAACGCATCATTACCTAAAAAAAGAAAAAAAAGTAGCCTACGGTAACGTTATAAAATATGTGAAATGTGTCTTTTCTATGACCAAAAATGCTAAAATTCAGGGCCAAAATTATTCCGTATGTGTTAAGCACAAACTGTCTCTTGACCATTTCGCCAGTAGGCCTATAACGAGCATGATAAAATTGTATATATACAGTGTATGTGGTTTTATACGGCACTGTATATATGCCTACAATACATCTTGCATTGAGAAAACACCACTGGAATCGGAATAAAGGAAATTCTTATGTAATACAGTTCACGTACAGCATGGTTTTGGTAAGTATCATTTTCTAAACTATATAATTATGTGCAGTATTAAAATAATTTAAAAACATAGCAAATCCACAAAACCAACGAAATACAGTGTATATTTGACATTTCACTTGTAGTGTTCTGTGTAACACGGGCCATCATTTAACCTGAAGCAGATATACTTGTTTATCATATTATCAACACCAACGTGTAAAAATAAAGCAACAATTGTTTTGAAAACTGTCCAAAATATTTACTTGGTGGCTAAGAATGAAAAATGTCAAGATAAAAATGTCATTTTTTATATGGAAATTGTCAAAATAAAAGGGGAAGCTGGAAGAATTTACCAGTCAGGACAACGGCATTTAAATACTACTACTATTAAACTGTATCTGTTGGTAATGTGGTTTCTTCTAGCAGTTTTCAAACTGGGGTACTCGAGAAAAATTCTGAAATGGCAGACAACGCATTTTATTCAGTACCACTTGCCAATCTATTGCAAACTTTTGTCACGTAATCAGCGTTTAATCACTAACACCAGACTGACGTGCTGTGACAGCGTTCAGTGCACACGTGGCTAATTTACATATTAAATATGTACATTTTAAATAAGCCCTGTTGTTTAAATGTATAAACAGTTGGGCGGTTACTGCAGTTTGTCTGGGATACAAAAAAAGACATTTTAAAAAACTAAGCCTAGTCTTTAACTCATTTTATTTCCTGTGTGCGTTTATGCCTGCAAGTCGATATTTTATTATTTTCAATGACCCGATTAAAGTTTATTGTAACTTAAGTACTACATTTCAAAATACAGAATGTATGGCCAATCAGAAACCAAAGTATTGTAATGCGGTCTAGTTTGACAAGCCGTTACGTCTGGTGTGAGAGTAGTTTTAGCTTTCAATCCAGTGAAAAAATGTGGATTGTTTGCTCAATACTAGTACATTACTACCAAATGGCGATCAAGGCGAAATACCATCAAAGATTAAAAACGCCAAAAATGTCTTGCGACTGAAGCTCTCTCCAATTTCCCTGCCATTATCAGTGATTTGTGTGTTAACAAGCAGGGACATCTATGACACTGATACTAGGTAAGAGTTTTATTGTTGGTTTTTAATTAGCATCAGTACTGTACGTTTTAGTCACCAATAATTTAAAAATGCCAGTAATATGTTTTCATATTGAGGCCAGCTGTAGAGATGCGTAGATAGTGAACTTTGCCTTCTTTTCTATAACTTTATCATCAATATAAATACATGATTGCGGTAAACTTGTGCGCGCGAATTAAAAAACAAAACTGTTAGCCAATACTGTAAAATGTCGCAGAAGAAAATCCACTCGTTTTTTCAGTGTGGCCACAGCAGAGTGAAACAGAACAAACAGAACAACAAGTTGTAGAAAATGAAGACTTGGATTCGGAACACCAGAAAAAAGAACAAACAAAGCTCACATGCGTCAGATAACAGAAAAAGAAAACAAGCAGCAAAGTTTCAGCCTTATTGGAAAACTCTGTTTCCATGGGTTGTATATAATATTCTAACACTGTTTTTTTCTTCTTTTTATTGTAAAAAGACATACATGGTATAAGTAATTCATAATGCATTCTGTGTCTGTATGTAGCTTTTCAGGGCAAATAAATCTGGTTCTTGAATTTTAATGTTCTAAATCTTTACAGCTGTACATTACCAATTTAAACTGTAGAGCATTATTAAAACGGTTTAAATTAAATAAATGTTTTGGTCAATACAGTGATTTAAGGTATAAAATAAAAACAGGATTCATAACACCCTTGAAGACTTGAGCTGTGCGCCAGTAGTGACTACTGAATATCTGGAGTGACTAATGTTTTTAGAAAGGATTAGTCACTAGTGACTACAAAAATCTAGAACCCAGGGGAAACCCTGAGCTGTATTGAAACAAATGTCTCGAAACCCCTCTGCTGTTTGGGATTTTCTTGTCAAATGCCCATACAACCAAACAAAAAGTTGAATGCAAACTGTGCAAGCGACTCGTATCATGGAGGCATAACCAATCTCTGGGGTCACTGGACAAGTGTAAGTTCATATTATTATTAGTATTATTAATATTTTTAGAAGTAGTAAAATGTGTCTGACAACTGCTTGGAATGGTGTCTGTTAAATAAAGCTTTGTACGCTGCAGTTGGTGCTGGTGCAATGCAAGCTTCCTGTATAGATTGCAAGCAGGCTTAGTTACGTGTAAATAAACAATGTGTATTTTTATTTTCATTATAAAAACTGGATATTATAAAAACTGGATATTCTTTCGCCACAAGTAACCAAAATGTGTCCAAAGGCATCTCTGCAAACATATTCTTTTAATGTGCGGTCCATCCTAAGCTCTGTGAATTCTTCTTGCACCTTCAATGACAGAACTGAATGGATTGCACACCCAGTCTAAATCTTCTGTATTGACTGTTAGGAAGCAGCATTTGAATTTGTCTTGGTGTTTTAAGATGCACGGAGATGAGATCTGACAAGATGTTGACGTTAGGGTCTGCAGATGCCAAAGGGAACATTTCAATTGAGCCAATGAGCAAGACATCACCAGTTCACACCCATACATCAGGTACAGTAACTGTCACTGTACTGCCTGTTCACCAAAATCCATAGATCAGGTACAGTAGACCAACTGTCACTGTACTGACTGACTGTTCATCGGTTTTGATTTCTTTTTTTCAGATTCACTTGTTTCAGCACCGTTGGAAGCAGAGGTGGATGCTTCAGGTTCTCCTTTCTTAAACAGTTGTAAAGCTCAACAGGTTTTTTTTTGTGTTTTTTTTTTTTTTGGAGTACACTAATCACGCCAGTGGGGTCTCAGCGTATTTTGTATTTATAAACCTCAATGAAAAAGTCTAAAGAAGCAGGATTGTGACTCACTGTTTTTTTCATTTTTGATGAATCACATATACTCCAATTCCAATAGATCATTCATGCAGCAGATGGCACTTCATGGCATGTCAGAAAATAATTAACAGATAGGCTACTATACATCTGCAGCAGGACAAAACCTGTCACACACCAAGAGATTTAACCACTTACTCTGTGCCAATGCCCAGATCCACCAGACTGGAACTTAATCAAAATGTAACTGTGCTTTTCCATTTTGGGGGGGTAGGGTGTGATTTTTTTTAAGAAAATAAAATTAGAAAAATCGTTTTCTGATAGCGATAGTGCCTGTAGATGAAGGCTCTATGAACCAGCTACAGTATCACATGGACATAAGAGCTCCCATGTAGAAAGGAGAAGTGACAAATGACAAACTACTGTACTACAGTAGATCATGCTAAAAGATATTTCATTTTTCAACAGTGCTGACAAATCTAAATAAAAAATTGGTTTCATTTAAGCATTGCTGCACAGATTTAGCACCCTAGCATCACCTGGTTATATAAAACATCTAAAAACAGGTTCCAGATCATTATTTCCTCACTCCATTTTTGCCTCAACAACCACACACCTTAGTTTTGCCCCACAAAAAGTGTGAACATTTTTATTGCCATTCATTGAAGTGGTGAGCCTCCTGACATTCCAAGAGTGCCTTTTTCTATACTGTGTTAGCTCATCCTGGGAAACTAAGCTGAGCAAATTAGTCTATTAGTGGCACTGCACATCCTGTACAGTAAGACACTACAGGTAATTGTTACAGTACTGTACAAAGCCAGCAAAGAACAAAAGGTTAAAATTGAACTACAAAAACAGCGTCATTTGCCACAATTTCAAAACTGGTTACAGTGTATTACAAGTGCTAAAAAGAAAAGGTAAGACTGGACATGCTGAGAGAAAACAGAAAATTTGGTTTGAGTAAAAGCAAAATAATATTATTATTATTATTATTATTATTATTAATAATAATAATACCCATCAAAATGGTAAGATTTTGTTGACATACAGTACTACAGTTGATGTATGACATACAGTACTACAGGCCATCTCCTCCTGGATGCACTCGCATCATCTCAAACTCAACCTCTCCAAATCAGACCTCCTTTTCTTTCCCCCTATTCCTCCCCCACCGTTGATCTCCTTACCTCTCTCCCTCCTCATCCAGCAAGAACCTCTCTGTCAACCTCGACCACTCCCTCTCTCAGCACATCTCTACTATGACACGCTCTTGTCGCTTTTTCCTCAGCAACATATCCAGAATTCGCCCCTTCTTCACTAATTACTCGACGCAGCTCCTAGTTCAGACCCTGGTACTGTCACACCTTGATTACTGCAACTCCCTCCTGGCTGGCCTCCCTGCCTCTGCTATCCGTCCAAAACTCAATTCAACTCTACAATTCAACTCTTGTACTCACCTATCGCTGCCTCGACCTTTCTGCTCCCTCCAGACTACATCCCCTCTTGCCCCCTCCGCTCTGCCAACACCAGCAGATTAACTGTATCCGCCCTCTGCTCTGTTTATTGTACATACTACGTACTCTTAACGGAACTTACTCTTATAAGCAAATAGCTTTACTGTAAGTTTAACAGCTCTTAGTCAAATTCACTCGTAAATGTAATTATTTACTGTATTCTTTATTTTGCTGTTATTTGAATTTGATCTTATTTTCTACTGATTTTACTGTGCTTTATAACTGCTCTTATCTGTAAGGTGATATTGTGTAATGTGATACTTTGTACTGTAACAACTGTAAGTCACCCTGGATAAGGGTGTCTGCTAAGAAATAAATATCAAATAATAATTTATAATGTACATTAGAGCTGAACAAAATATATCTTGCAATTATTGATTTAAACAACTTAGAAACAAGCTACAGAACACGTTTATTTCCTTATCATCTTACAATTAACAGAATAAAACATTACAGATAAGCATTTAACTGATTTGTAATGGGCAGTAAATCTTATGAGCCTACAAAAGATGCATTAAATTGGCTTTCCACACAAGGCTTAAGGTCCAGCTTTTAAGAAGTTGCATGGCATGTAATCTAATTTACTTTGGGAAGAGTCATTATTTCTTACTCCACCCACCAGACTATGAGCACTCAAAGCCATGCTGAGATGTACAATTAAACCAAATCTCAGACCATTACTATTCTTGGACTACCTTACCTAAGGTAAAATTTGGCAGTCCAAGATTAGTGTTAATTAGTGTCTGTGAAACCACCCAGTATACCGTAGTACCTCACATGTTTTTGTTTCTTTAAAGTTTTACCTTTATCCCTTGATAATTTCTAAATAATAATAATAATAATAATAATAATAATAATAATAATAATAATAATAAACCTGCAATTACAGCACTGTGGCAGGGCGGAAGCCCTGTCCATGTAAATTTTATGTTAGGTGTAAATAAAAGATTTATTATTTGGATTAAGTTTGGCAGGGGTGGTTATAATTCCATCCCTGCCAGAATCCATGTGGGGAATGTGATTGACACTTGATTCAATCATTGCTGGCCATCCAAGCCCCAGCCACATGCTTTAAAAGGGAGGTTTGGGCTCAGTGAAGGTAAATGACCAGCCTAAACAGTGGGAGAAAGTTTGAGTTTTTTTTTTTTATTTGTGTGTTTTGTTTTGTTTTTTTAAACCTTGTGTTTGTTTTTGTTACTGTTTTGTGAATAAAAGTGTGCATCCGCGGTTAAACGACAGTTTTTCATCTCTGGGTCTACTTCCTGTCGGTAACCAGCCATGGCTGTGATGCTACCCTTTCACAAGCACCTACTGTATCGTTTGTATCAAAAATGGTTATGTTTTTCATTGAACACCAAGGAGATGCAAGAAAGGAATTTAGGGGTCTTTACTCCAAGATAACATCTGAAGGTCAAGCGCATCTACTGCTTCTAACTGCTCAGCCCTCTGAATACGCATTTCCAAAAGTTCAGTTTGGTTTCAAAATGTCTTTCACATTGTATTCCTTATCTACTGGCACACATTAATTACACAATAAACACATTGGCTTTGCGTTTGGTACAGTTGGTAAAATTAAATACGTATTTATTGATCCATCGCCATCACGTTTTCTGTTCTTCCTAGCTAGAGTAGAGAGAGCCATGTTATAGCAACACAAGTAAAAATAAAAACAAAAAAAATCACTCTGAGTACGTAGTATTATTAAGGAGTTAATGATAAATTAGCAATAATAAGTTATAAAACTAAAGTAAGGTGTAGTGAAGAAATTAAGCTGACAAATGGTTTTTGATTAAAAAACACTTTAGGTACAAGAAAGGTATACCTCAAATACAATCATATAAGCACGAGATTTAAACTTTAGACTTTAGACAAGGCTGCAGTACAGCTCAGAAAGCACGGATATCCATGGAGTCAATTCGAAAGAGATGAAAAGACTGACAAAACTTTACAATGTTTGGCATTTATACCTTTGTAAGCAATTGTTGACTCCGCTCCCATTTGTCTTATTTCTGTCCAATGATAGGGGTTTCCACTCTATCATTGCACATTCCCTCTGCGGGGGAAAAAGGGGGGTTGAATACCACGTTGTACCTAGCAGGGTGCACCCCTCTTGTCTTTCAGTACCCCTCCCCCCATCCCCCCTGCTGATATCCTGCCTTTTGGCGTTTAGCTCCGACACGTATCTGTGACTTTCAGTCGTGTTAGGCTATGCCAAACTGCACGTAGCTGGTTTTGCCGATGAGAAATGAAAGAACTTGAAACTTACACAATACTGTATAGAAACTTAATATAAAAGCATATTAAAGCAACTGAATTAGTAAAACTTATAATTAATAACATAATTAATACCTCATGCAGAAAGCCATCACTACAAAGGTTTCACCTCAACCACTGTGTAGTTTCCTTGTGTTGATTGGGTGAAGGGGTAATGGATTTGCAATAATAACTAAATTAATACATAAATTCAATCAGGTTTTTTTAAATCAGGGGGTTGACGATCGGTTTTTTCAGGTACTTTTCACTTTTCTGTATATACAACTCCAATATTTATTCCACGAAATAGAACTCACAAAACAGCTAGTTGCTTTTTTAAACAACTCAAATCACACAGCACACAGGCAGCACCGCAGCAGAGACAGACAATCCATCAGCGTAACACCCACAAAACCACCTGTTTACTCGTTATCCAATGATCTAAATAAACATACAAAAACGTTTTATACAAGCGTCATCGCTGGGCTTCTGGATAGTGTAGTTTTCAAAGCAATCCATTATGTTTTATAGGAGAATAACAGCGGTAAAAGACAGTTTGCACAGTTTTTTTTTTTTAAAAAAAAGGTGCAGTTGCAAAGCAGAATTCCATTCCCAAAACGCCAATTCCGTTCCCAATGCTTAATTCCGCGATTCCGTCCGTGATTCCATGATCTTGGAAAATTAGTAGCCCTACGTCACGTCTACCACAGCTGATGTTCTAAAGCTGATCGCAGAAGGACAATGCAATTTTTCTCATTAAATTTGTTATAATGCAATGAAGCATTTGAAATGAAAATGTATGCTACTTTTGAATTCTGTTTTATGTTATTCTGCGTTCCTGTATGTAGGAAAGTGCCTTTTGAGGTTGGTGTTTTGTAACTGAACTGTATCCCGTTAAGACAACCCACGCAGCATTTGACAGACTGCACAAAATGTCAGTTTATCAGCCAAGATGATTATTGGTTGTTAGTTGCGTTGGAAATTAATTATATACTGTGGTTACTTGGTAAAGCCCGGCCACGCAGCATTTGACAGGCTGCACAAAACGTGACAATAAGCAGGTTTGTGAAATGGTAAGACAGGTCACTTTTCAAAAGACCTATGGTGCATGGCGAGTGGTTTTTGAAACATCGTGATAATAAACGGGGTATGATATAAAACAGTTTCATCTGTACTTTGGAATCGATATTGCAACTTAATTTTCGGCTTACTGCAAGAAATGAAGGTCATACAGGGAATCATGATAGCCCCCTTGCGGTAATATTAAAATGAAGTTCCGCTCTCGCTCAGGCCTTGATATAGCCCTTCCATTTGCCGACCACTGGTGTAAAGGTTGTAGTTACTACACTACACAACGTGTGTTTCATAAACATTCTGTCTGGATATGCACGTCTTGTTCAATCTTGCAAATAACAAGGCAGAATTAGCAAAGATACAATTTGTTAAATTAATTATTTGTTTACATTAAAAGGAGCGCTATTTAAATTACAATCAGGTGATAGACAGCAGTGAACCTGTTTAGAGAAACGAGTCAGTCAACATACCTTTATCAGGGTTTCATATTTTATCCTGGTTATTATTATAATGCCAGTAAAACACTAAACTTCATTTGTGGAGTAATGTACATAGGATTACTCTCGCATGACATTGCTGGACTGTTACTGAACCGTTTCATATTTTGAATTGTTATTGTAATACCAGCAGTAAGATAAACACGTATTTTCAAAACACCTCCATGTGTAGACTGAACTACTGTGTTAGTGGAAGACTGTAAATATAACTCACAACAGTGCTGGACATGTTTGTTTTCTGAACTGTTGTAATATATTTCTTAGGTTTTCCTGCTTATTTTAATGCCAGCAATGAGCCAAGTGATGTTTATAAACATGATGAGAGGTTTGAAGTATCTTCAGTGCTTTAGCTACTATTGCAGCAACAAGTGTCTTATTGAAAATCTTGGCTTTAATTAAATTAACAATAAATCGTGGTAATATTTATTAATGTACTTATTTTAACTATGAACATTATATTTAAGTTAAATGTTTAATTATTAATAGGGCTGTATCAGAAGGTACGTCCGCTAGCCAGGGATTCGAAGACTGTTCAGAGACGGCATAAAATATAACAGCTCTGTGACCGAGGAAATTCACACAGACCAAAATACCACATCAGTGCCTGTTCTGAGCCGTCATAACTTGTCTGTGTAAATGGGACATTAGACTTGGCTTTAATTTCTATGAGATGTGAAGCGATGCGGCCATTTTTGATGTTTAATACATTTAACCAGAAGTGGAATCAAATTAGTCACAATACATTACCACTAAACCATCTGCACACAATCCCTATCTTCTGGTGTTTAGGTCAGACTCAACACTGGAATTCTGACAAACCATAACTAATTTATTCTATGGGAAACACTGTTTACTTTGGTTTGAGACAGTATTAACTGGTTTCACAAGATGTGTTTCTTTCTCCTGTTTATTACAACACCAAATAATAATGTACATACTTGAAAGTGTTGAACCACCCCAAAGTCACTGGCCACAACTGTTGTTTCTAAAGTACATTTCAATTGATTTTGGTGTGACAGGTTATCAATCTTCTTACTGTAAATAGCGTTTGGTACAAAACAATGTAAGAGTTATTCTGGGTCAATATGTATTCTTATGCAAGACAGTAATGTACCTTATAGGTGTTTTACTTCCTGAATTCAAAAGCCTGCAGTATTGTGACTGGTAGTCTTTAACAGAATGTAAACCTGTATTGAGTGCCATAAATTATAGAGAACTGCTCCTCCAATGGTCTCTCCAGGATAAGGTGACCATATGGTTCCATGTTCAGCTGGACAGTTTGGAACAGTTCAGACTTTTCAACTGACAGCCCAATGCATTCTGGTACATTTTACCTGTCTTGGGTACCATTCTTTCCTTTAAGAGAAGCAGGACTATGCTTATAAGAATGCATTGGATAAAAACATATTTTGAATAAAACATATTCAAGTACTCAAGCAGTACACATTTACATTACAATAATCCAATGGCTGGCTGAGAAAATTGTCTGGGTTATTGATTATCCTTAATTATGCTGGAATAAGTAAGAGCTGGTTGCAATATTTAAACTACTCAAAATGGCCTACCAAGGGCAAGCAACAAACAAAGGCAAAGCCAGAGGTCTAAACAAAGTCAAGCATGTGTGTTCTTGACAGCTTCTGATGTTTTGCTCTATTTCCAGATTAATAAGACAAATACTAGAGTAGATTCTTAATTAAGTTAAACTGCTGTGCAAATTTCATACACATACAAGTGAAATGGTCAGCTATGAAACTCTCTTTTAATATATATGCTGAATAACGATAAACCAGTTCAGTACCTTAAACTTGAATATATATATATATATATATATATATATATATATATATATATATATATATATATATATATATATTACAACATTTATACTACATATTTGTTTTTATTCCATATTGTAGTATATTTCTTGCAATTTACATGTTAAGTCAAAAATATCTGGCATTAAAATAATATGCATTGATTACTTACTGTCTGTTAAACACTGATGTTTTAATTTGTACAAACAAGAAAAAGTACAACTCACCAACAGTAGACACAGTGTCAAAATCGTCCAGTTTGTAACTTCTCTGCTCCAGTGTCAGTGATGCTGTTAAAGCTGTTGCGGTTTGTGCAGCTGCATTGTTGGCATCCTCTTTCATCGTGCCACCTTCACAGCTAGGACTATGACCAGCACTATTCACAACAGAGTATGTCTTAGGCTTTGCTGTTGCCATCGTTCGTTTGGGTCGAGAGATTTAATGTGCAGCTTCTCCTAAATTGCCATGCATTTGGCCCTTTTTTCCTGAAAAGTTTATTTTCTTATGCACCAACCGCTTTTCAATTTCATATTCATTCATTCAATGTTGTTCAGTTTTTTTCATAGCTCCTTTGTTTCGGTTAGCGCCATCCCTCTCATTCTTTTGCAGTGTTGCACCTGCAAAATGCACATTTATTTCACCTGACTTTTTTTCAGAATTTACAATGTAACTACAATACGACAGTGAAACTGGTACCAGCAGTAGTTTCTTCCCGTGCCCTAAACAAGCTACCGAAACTTCCTCATTTGATCCATGCGTTGAACATTTTCCAGGCGTGTTTTTGCAGTGTTGATATGTGTCCTTGATTCAAACTGTGTCCCGTCACGATTTATTCTTTTAACATAATGTACTTGCTTCTCCCTTTCCCGTAATGAAACCCAACCCTGATTCCCGTTCACTTCAGTTACAATTTCAAACTGCTTTACATCCAGACAAGGAAGAAACTGGCATAGTTAATTTCTGACCGACAGAAAAATCCCCCCAATTAGGAAACAGACGCAGCTCAGAGGCCCAATTAGCTTGCTCTAGAGGAGGGACCGGTACGGACGGGCGGCTGGCGAGACTTGCTTCCTTCCACATGGTGAGTCTGCACGAGACGGTATAAATGAGAAGGATCACACAAACATAAAAACCACGCGGATAAGACTGAGGCACGCCCTGTAGCAAGGTTCTGTAACATAGTACAATAATGCCTACTTTGTTTAGGATATAAATCACAAAACGCAAACTGTTGATGTTAACAATAACAAATGTATAACTTTAAGTTGTGTGTTACCTTTCCTGCCATGTTAATTACAGTATTTTTAAATAGTCTAAATAATAACAAACAAACACATCCTCTGGTAGCAAACTGTTTTCCTCGCTCTAATTCAAATGAATCCCTTAACAGCTTCAAATTTCCCCAGAATAGGTTTTTTATTTGTACTAAATATTTCATTATAAATGCATTACAAGATACATAGTATATGGTTTGTTTTGATATTTTTGTCCTTGTTCATAAATCAGTTTTTGACATTTATTGTCGTCTCATATCGGGTGACTGCCAAATGTCTTTATCCACAACATCCGCTCTCAACACCGACCCCATCTAGTCTGGGGGCGCTATGTACAGCAATACAGCAACATTAAGTATTGTGTCTGGTGTAGTCACACTTTATATTAGGTGTAATTTAACATCTGTACTAAGTTGCTTTTTAAGGGTCATCGCTGAGAAGACTTAATACATTTCATGCTCAACATTAGACAGACTACTTCCCCATTCTCTGTTGTGTCACTTCAGGTCAGACTTAAGTTTAAGAAAGAATAAAGTTGTGCTAACTAAGTATTTTTTTCTTATGTATTTTATTGTTCCACATGTTATGTTGTTCTTTGCCTGTTTTTGTTTTATTGACCGGTAAAGCAGAAGCAGCCCCTTCAAAGTTTTCTTATTCTACATAAAATAGTATTCAAAATAATTTAATTCCATGCAATAACAACAGCAATGCAATGGAAAATCATTTTCAAACTAGAATTTGGACTGCATTACACCTTTGGAGTGTACCATACAAGTGTTAAAAAGGAAACTTCATGCACAACTTATTACTATTATGAACCTCATGGATTGTCCCAGTCAATGAGGGTTCCTATTAAAATGGTTAGTTCATGACCTGCAGCTAACAGCACTTTAGAATCTTGAAACTTGCATTAAGCACCAACTTAAGTTTTTAGCAGTAACACCAGCCCAGCCCAGATACACATATTATAAATCTTTTCATTAGCAAAAATATATTTCTGTTTTTCAATGTTTATCTAAATACTGCAAACACATTTACCTTCCAGACCTGTGCAAGCTGCAGTGTTGTAATGGACTAGTGGTTAATTGCTGCTGCTAACAAGTTGCAATGAGTCTAAGGTTTTTTTTTTTTGTTTTTTTTTTTAATCATTACTGGGAAGCTTGCATAGATATTGAAGGTAGGTCTAATAATCAAATTAGTCTCACTCTTACTTTTAGTCTCGCATTGTGGGGAACTAACTGAAGGATGTTGCTATGGTCTTTAGTAGAGAAAATATTGCTATGGGCCATTCTGAGCTAACAAAAAAATAAGTTTTAAGGCTGCTACCAGGGGCGGCGGCCTATGGCCCCACACCTGAGGGGGCCCCGCGCGCGTCACAAATTGTATGATGACGTCTTCAGAGTCGAAACAGTTTCGCCAGTATCATGTCGGCCCCTCGCAAGTACAAGTCGGGCCATTGTAAAAGGAAAATAAAAAATATAAAGACATTCAAGTCAAGCGGCAACAAGGAGCTCTGCTGCCGTATCTAGACAAACCGGCATAAAAAAAACCTGCTTCGGGAAGCAACTGAATCCGACTCTTCACAAGAATCATCTCCAAAATATTTATTTCTGCTTACCAGTGTAGCGTTACCACATTTGCACTTTGACTAACAAAGTGGACGTATTTCCTCATGTGAGTGTACTCGATCATAAGAAATGTATTTTTAAAAATGCAACATCTAAGGGTTAGCTGTCTGACAGGCTAATCAATACCTGTCCCTCTTTACATTCCACCGAAGAAAACCAAGACACGACGCAGGACAGTGCAGCATCGTCTTTTAAAGTTACTGGAGGCTTTTCTTAAAGTGAGTAGGCTACTATTAATCAATAATGAAATCGAGATTGTGTGTATTAAAGTAAGACGGATCACCACACCAATGGTCTGAATTATAGGTATCTGCGACAAATGACATGTTTGGAAGTACACGTAAATGCAGCGTGGTATAAAATAAAGCTTCTTGGCTAGAATATTCAGATAAAAACGTCATGATGTTTTGTTGGGCATATTGTTTTAGTGTAATTTAAACAGCAAAAATTAAAGAGCACTCAAAACTGCAGCTGAATGCAGTATCCAAATGTGAAATGTTACACATGGATTTGATAAGTAGGTCGGTCAAATATAATTTTAGATTTATATAAAAAGCATAACGTTTGCAAACAGTTTTTATTTCGCTTAAGTGACAGCACACATGCAGTATGCCTTGCCTACTTGATTACTGATGGTGAGCAGTAGCCTACCGTTTTATTGATATAATGTGTGTGTGTGTGGGGGGGGGGGGGCTAAATTGGGATTTTTTTTGGGGGGGGGGTGGGGGTCGTCACCGCCTAGGGCCCCACAGACTAAGGCCGGCCCTGGCTGCTACACACCAAACGCGATGCGAAAAGCGAAACTGCAGCGATGCGACAAAAAGAATAGAACCTATACTTTTGATAAGTGTCTTTAACACCACAGTGGTACCTGCACCAGGGTGGCATCGGAGTGGCACTGGAGTGACGTGAAATAAATAGGATTGAATCCGTTTTTTTTGCGATTTGATGCGTGCCAACTTGGGTATTGAGCAATCAGAGAACAGCTTCAACGCAGGTCCAGCAGGGTGAAGCAGCATCCTGAATGATGGAGGAAACAATAATACTTGCCATTGAAAAAATAACCAGAGCTTTAAGACAAAGGGCATCACAATTATAAAGATACAGATTTGAATGACAATATATGTGAGTCAATTTCAAAGGAACTGGATAAGCCTGGTAGGTATGATTTATTGACATATGTGTTGAACTACCATCAGAGAAGACACTCATAATTACTACATCATGTTGACGAATATGTACCAGTCTAGATAGTTTTGTCAAAAGCAATTTTTAACAGTTCTATAGATCTGGCAGTTTTCAAACCTGCCGCATCGCCTCCGTTGCTTCTGGTGTGTATGGCCATGTCACTGTGAAAGTGTCTTGTTGCCAATCTGATTTTACTCATAGTTGTTTATGGAACTCCTAGCCAACAGCCTTTCTAATCTCTCCCAGAATACTCCCTCTGGTCATCTGTTGCAAAGCTTTAACTGAGAACCTTTTACTTGCAAGCTCAACAGCTTTCCCAGCGAATGCACACATACAGGACACATATATATCTGAAGCTGTATAGGGTTAATAACTATATTAAATAATAAACGGTTTGATTTCTACAATCCAGACAAGTGCTTTTAAACTTATGTATTGATTTCTCTAATTTTTAAACATGTTGAAGTACAGGTTATTTTATCAGTTCACAAGTGGTTTTTCGACTAAAAGTGCATCCCATAAAAAAACAACACACACCATATATTTTTTTGTATGCGACTCTAGAACTGTGTAACAAGACGTTAGCTGGGTGCGAACCACACACTGCAAGTGGATGTCTTAACCAGTGCTCATATGAGAATCCATAACAGGTTTCCAGAAGGAGATGAGTGCCATGATTTAGGTATGCCTAACATGGGTTTCTTTTTAAATAAATTTAGTAATCACCAATTATTTTATTATTTTCTCCCAATTTGGCATATCCAATTATTTTTAGGCTCAGCTCACTGCTACCACCCCCGCGCTATCCCGGAAGCGGCGAAGACGAGTACACTGTGTCCTCCGAAGCATGTGCTATCAGCCAACTGCTTTTCTTTTCAGACTGCAGACTCACTGTGCAGCCACCTCAGAGCTACAGCGTTGGAGGACAATGCAGCTCTGGGCAGCTTACAGGCAAGCCTGCAGGCGCCCAACCAGACTACAGGGGTCGCTGGTGCGCGGTGGGCCGAGGAAACCCTGGCCAACCTAAGCCCTCCCCCTCGGGCTGTGCTCGGCCAATTGTGCGCCACCCCCTGGAAGCTCCCATCTACGGTCAGCAATAGAATAGCCTGGACTTGAACCAGCGACCTCCAGGCTATAGGGCGCATCCTGCACTCCACTTGGGAGCCCCCATGTTTAAGATAATTTTTAACCAGTATGTTACATCTTGTTGGTGAAATTTGCCTATGAGCAGATTGTATCGTACTTTGTAGAATGTTTTGATAGATGGCTGCATTCATTCGATCTTCAATCACATGAATGTCTCCAGTCCCTGAACTGCTAAAACACCCCCATGTCATGATCGAACCACCTCCATGTTAACTGTAGGTACAAGGTTTTCTTCATTGAAGGCTTTCCCCTTTTTTCTCCAAACATACTATGGTCCATTTTTAGACTCATTGGACCAGATCATTAAATTGAAGAATGCTTCAGATTCATGTTCATATTTCTTGGCTTATTTAAGACAGTTTGTTTCATGAAACTGCATACCACTCGTCTATGTTCAAGTGCCTTTCTACAGCTCTTTCATGCACTATTATGTATGATGCTTCTAAATCTTTATTTAAGTCCTTGGCTTTTAATCTTGGATTTTTTTAGCTGCTCGATGATTCTCCTACCTGTTGTACCCGTAAATTTCTTTGGATGTCCACTTCTTTCAAGCGTTTTAGTTGAATTTGTTCTGTGGCAGTTCTTGATAATTATTGCTGTAATTGTAAATTTTGGTATTCCATGGTTCTTTGATAGTGTCTGTAGCCATTTCCTTTGTTGACCATCGTTTGCTGTGTTGCCAAAATGTACTTCTTCAACAGATGTTTCAATTATTCATGGAATAATTACCTCTTTTTTTGGCTATTGACTATAATGCAGCTTAGTTACTGTGTAATACTTTTGAATCAAATAATATAGTTTTTTTTAATTAGTTCTATACATTTTTTACAGACTTTTAATGTTAAGGTGTCAATAACTTTGTCATGAACAAATATTTGAAATTGCTGGTGCTTTTGTTTTTTTTGTAAAGATTGTTTGTTAAACTACCAGAAATGTTGTATTTTGGTCTTTGTCATATTAATTAGTGTATAATGCCCCCCTAAATGCTTGTATTTAACATGTTTCATGAATTATCATATATAAGTGTCGGGTGCTGTGGTAGGGTAGTGTTACAGTCAAGGCTGGTCAGCAGCAGGAAAGCAGACACAGAGGCAGGATACTGCAGTTTAGCACGAATGCACACTTCTATTAATTCAAAAAACAAACAAATCAAAATGCAAATGAAGAGCTGTCACAGTGTTGCGCAGGGAGCACAACCTGCTGCTCCCATTCCATTCCATTCCATTCCTTAAACCAGGGGTGGGGAACCCATGATCCTGGAGGGCCGGTGTCCCTCCTGGTTTTTGTTCCAACTATGCCCTAAACTACTTAATTAGACCAATAATTGGTAATAATTGGTCCAATTAAATAATTTAGGCCACAGTTGGAACAAAAGCCTGGGGGGGACACCGGCCCTCCAGGACCAGGATTCCCCACCCCTTTATTATTATTATTATAATTATTATTTATTTCTTAGCTGACGCCCTTATCCAGGGAGACTTACAATTGTTACAAGATACCACATTATTTATACATACAATTACCCATTTATACAGTTGGGTTTTTACTGGAGCAATCTTAGGTAAAGTACCTTGCTCAAGGATACAACAGCAGTGTCCCCACCAGGGATTGAACCCACGACCCTCCGGTCAAGAGTCCAGCGTCCTAACCACTACTCCACACTGCTGCCCCTGCCTTAAACTAACCTGCTAACCAAGGATCTGGCTCCTCTTTTATACAGGTAGCCATCCCCAAATTGGCAATCAATGAACCAATTTGGGAATGGCCACATTCCACACTTATTTCTGCAGGGATGGGATATTAACCCCATCCCTGCCAAACTTAAATCCTACAACAGAACTTAGTTACATGCAGGGGCATCCGCCCTGCCACAGGTGCCAATAATTTTGTCTGCAACTGTGTGTGTGTGTGTGTGTGTGTGTGTGTGTGTGTAGACAGGGCAGAGGCCCTGCACGTGTAAATGTTTTGTATTTTTAGTTGTGTTTAAAGTTCAGCATGCTTTGAATTTAAGTTTGGCAGGGATGGAGTTAAAATCCCATCTCTGCCAAATCCAGGTGCAGAATGTGGCTGGTGCTTAATTGAATAATTGGTGATTAATTACGCCCAGCCACATGCTATATAAGAGGAACCAGGCTTTGTTTAGGAGAAGAGATGGTTCAGTGAAGGTGTTGCCTAGGCTGAACAGAGGAACAATAAAAGAGAGATGGTATCGAGCTGACTGTAGCTTGGGTGTGGTGTTTGTTTAAGATGTGTTTTGTTTGGAACTTTTGTTTTGTTCCTGTGTTCATTTTATTTGTTTTTTCAATAATACCGGATCTCTGTCTGCTATTTCTATATATATATATATATATATATATATATATATCTATATATATATATATATATATCCTTGTAATAGTTGTGTACATACGTAGATACGTGCTAAAATATTCTTGTGGTATACATGTTCCTATATCATGATGCTCCATGGTCGGCAGCTTCATTTAAAAGCAAACCACCACCATTATCACTCGTGATATATTATGGAGGGAATACTAATGGCATTCCATCAATTTAATAATTCCATACATCTCTTTAGAATTTAGCAAATGGAATTACATCAGACCTCTAACAGTGTTTAATGTAAGTTCATGAACTTTCAGCTGCTTCTCTCCATGTGGTGAGTTAATGTTTCCAGTGTGTCACGTATGATTAATACAAACATTCAGCTGTTTGTCACTCCTCACATAGGCGTGTTTCCCACAAATGGCAATGATGTAATATTGTTGTGCTAACTAAAATATAACAGCAGCAGTTACCATGTGAAGAAAAATATGTCGCTCACTGTCTTAAAGTGCCTGGAGATACTATTTCTTCTGGTGTTTAAATGGCGGATACATTTTTTTTTTGGTGGAACAAGAGAAATATTTAGCTGAATTATTCAAAGTCACTATGAGTACAGGGGCACACACTTCCGTTCAACATGTTGTGCCAAAACCTTGTCTATCATTAACTTAGTAACTCAATATTTTAATACCTTGCAGGTGGATTGCCTTCCATTCTTCTTAGCACTGGACTCTCTGTGTTGATATTGCTGTGCAGAAATGTGGACCTAATTTACTCCTACCTTAATGTTTGGCATTCCGTATGTGAAAAGAATCAGCCCATTTTCATTCTCCTTGGCATGCATACACTCTTGGTATGCGTTCCATACCAACTGACTTTATGTTGTAACTTGTGCTCTGGAAGCAACATGCCTCTCTCAGACTAGAGCTTTCAAAATATTACTCTGGTGAATGTACAACCCTGCAGCACTAAGCAGAAAGTGGCATGTTCATTCACCAGGAAAGGGTGTGCACAAACATTTCTTCTGCCCAGGGACCAAAAGACTTATATCCACCTAAATTCACTTTTAGCTAATTCAAGCATGGTTCTATAACAATCTACTTTCTTAGCAAAATGCATTTATTCCTTAGCAATTATCTGAAGACTCACATCTTGCGTCCACGATCTACTTCATTTTTTAAAAGCTGTTCAAATGGTTTGTTTGTTATTCCTCAATATTTATTTACTAAGAATGGTTCTGGTTAGAAATCCTTATGAATATACAATGTTATTGTTTACAACAAAAGAAACTAGATGCCGTTTTGCTTTTTAATATAAAATAAAAATCCTCCAAGGTTGTACAATATAACCTCTCGGGCCATGCAGTGCAGATAACAGACCCATCCACATCCAATATATATAAATATTAATGAGCAAGCAGCTTCAAATTGCACATTTATACAATTTTTATGAAATTTGAAGTCATTATGTGTAGTTCTTTTTGCAATTACTTGTTAAGGTGCTTTGACTGTGAGTAAGCACTACTTTGATCCAAAGTGGCAGATCACATGATGGCACTGGCTGCTACTTATATAAAGACACTTTGGCTGATCTAGCCTATGTTACATACAGGTATGTCTATGGCAGGCAATGGGAACTGAAGAGCAGCTCCTGAACGAATAAGAAAGCATATTAACCCTTCTCTGCTGCCCTTGTGACGCTGTGTTCTACAAGAATTTTGTGATTTTGGGAGTCAGCTGTTTTACACCAAAATGACCATATGCTCCCTTTCAGATACCCCAGGCAAACTGTATGCTTTTTTTTGGGTCAGAGTCGGAAGTTTTTATTGGTGCCAAGTTTTTGTGAATTTTTGGTCATGTGACAGCTATTATTGTGAAAATGCTATTTTTTCATAACGTATTAAACCTACATCACATTTAGTTCCTAAAATGATAATGTTTGATGTAAGATTTTAAAAACCTTCAAGCTGCTGGATTTGCCTTTGTCTATGTGTGCATGTTTTCATTGGTTTTGGGGGTGTTACGCTTTGACTTTTCCACTTCGAATTATGCAGCCCATGGTGTATATCATCCACCCCAATTTCATGTGCCCAGTACACCACCACAGAATGTGATACCCTGGCATAGTATACATTTTTTGAATCTGCAAAAAATAAGGATTTTAGAAATGGGTAACATAACCTCTCCTTTCAATGGCTTGTTACCCATAATCCTTCTGCAATATGAGGTAATGTCACTGTATGTAGTAAAAATCACTTGTTTTTATCAGTCACAATCACAATCAATCAATACATTATAGGCTGTTTGTGTTTTTTTAAACTTATGGTGTTAACAGTTTTCAGCAATAAGTACTATACATGTGACATCAGAATTTTAAGGGCTCTGCTTTAGCCATGGGCCAGCCCTGCAGTGGAAATGAAACCAGTTTTCCCAGTTGTACCAGACTATCCCAGCCCATCCGGTTTGTGCAGTGTAGACAGAATTTGTATGATTGTTCCCTCAACAATCTGGGTATGGCTTTAGATGTTAGGCAGCGAGTTACATGGTTATGAAAGGTATTTGAGAAACAGATCTTCTTTTTCAAACTCAACAACATCAAATAACTTGACACCTGAGAAATGTAAATTCCTTCAACCTGCCAAAAATGTGTATAAAGAACTAGTTTTCAATTGTAATCTTTGTTCTCTGCCGTATATATAAAATAAACAAAACTGTACCCGTAAGTCACATTTGCGCCAGCAGTCTTGGTTTCTTTTTTGGATGTGAGACAACTCTTGCTGTATTGACCTGCTAAATGTTTTGAGCATTTGTATTGTAAGGTCTAGTGTTGCATAAAACAAGGAAATCAAACATGTTTGTTTCATATGCACATATTTTATAAGAACATCTGGGAGCATTTTCGTTTTCTGAAAAACAAATTAAGCTACTGATGACTTGGAGTGAAGAGGTTTGAGAACTCTACTGGGACAAACAGTGTACTTAATTACTTATTGTTACCAAATATGTATTCAATATTTGAGGCACAGTAACGTTTATGTACAGTACAAGTCAGTAGGATGGAGCAGTGGCTGTGAAGGAAGTCAGTCAGGAGTGTATTAGGGTTTGGCCCGGGGGTTTCCTCTTGGTCCTGGCAGGAGCGCCCTCGAGGAGATAAGGCCTTGCCAGCACCTAGAGGGAGATGACATTGCAGAGAGGAACAGGAACAGAGGGATATGAGAAATACTTGGACTGGGTTTACATTGGGCCTCCCATTGATTTGAAAAATGGACAAATTCTAAAAGATGAACTGGAATGAAACATCAGCTTACAATCACTTATTGTGTATATCTCAAGCAGTTTGTATCCTCAGGTACTTGAACATAAGCTAGTTTAATGTGCCCATGCTATAAAAGAATGGGAAGTAAAGCTTGGTTGAATAACTTATCAGTAGGTTGATGGATATGACATGACGCGTAATTGGTTGACTCAAAAAAATCGTGACTGTCGCACTGAATCTCAAAGAACAGTATGCTAAATAAGGCATAAACCCAGTTGTATTCAATATATTTCACTTTTTACTTGCAAGCTTTTTTTAGTCAAATAGAAAATATGTATCCCATCTTGTCACCCAAAGTTATGTGACTTTTCACAATAAGTGAATGAAAAACATGGCCTGTCAAGACATAAAAGCAAGTATTCAGTGTTAACTAAAGGGTCACTCTGATGAAGTAAATAAAATAAAATCCCGAGCTGTAAGTGAAAATGCAAGTGCAAGATCCTAAATACGACTCTTGTAGGGCCCAATTCGACTACTGTTGTCCCACATTATACTGCCCCCTTTATAACACCACCCTGGCATACCGCCAGCTATTCTTTCTGAACAAATGTCACCAATATAAAAACAGTGCTATTTGTACCCGTTATATCACCACCCCGCTGTCCGCCACCCACCAACTTCCCAAGCCAAGCAAATGTAAATGTAAGCATTGTAGATCCCTCATTGTAGCACCAGTGAAATAATCATGGCCAATTAAAACAACAAAGTTGTGCAGTTAACCTTTGACTCGCTTTCCTAATTCGTTGTTAACTGAACGTTCATACCAATGTCATCAACACTCCCGCTCCCAAAGCAAAACAGAAAGTACAAAGGAAGGCTGACTAAAGCATCAGTTTTTTTTAACTGCTTAAAAAAGAATGCTGTTGAGCTTAAATTGCTTTGTGAAATAAATAGATGGAATCGTTCAATGGGGGAAAGTATTCAGCAGCCTTACAGTCGTGCCACAAACATTAAAGTTCAAATGACAGTACCGTAAAAAAAAAAATGGTATGTGTTTTTGTTTTTATGGAATTGTTGTTTTTTTATATAATTATAAACTGTTCCCAAAAGTAACCATGTATGTTTCATGCAGATGGGAAAAGATGATACAACATCACATAGGGGCAGCAGTGTGGAGTAGTGGTTAGGGCTCTGGACTCTTGACCGGAGGGTCGTGGGTTCAGTCCCCAGTGGGGGACACTGCTGCTGTACCCTTGAGCAAGGTACTTTACCTAGATTGCTCCAGTAAAAAACCCAACTGTATAAATGGGGAATTGTATGTAAAAATAATGTGATGTCTTGTAACAATTGTAAGTCGCCCTGGATAAGGGCGTCTGCTAAGAAATAAATAATAATAATAATAATACCTACTGTTGTGTTACTGTAGTTTAAAAAAAAAAAAAGATTAATGTTTTATTAAAATGGCCTGGAGGTACTATAATAGTATAACTAAAAAATTAAATATTTGCATTTATTGCAAACATAGAAGTCTGTGTGTGTGTTTTTTTGTTTGTTTTTTTTGGACCCTCATTATAGTATAAGCCACCCTCGCTTATTGCCTGTTTTTGCCCATGGCCCTTACCTGGTGGTATAAAGAGAGTTGACTGTAATTTCTTTTAGCTGGGGGAAACATAAAAAAAAATCAGGCTCAAAGCATTACCTCCAGTCAATAATGAACTCCTATTTTTTGAAAGGAGACAAAGTCATGTGAATGTTACATAATAAGAAAAACAAATGCCTGGAGAGTGCGTTTCAATTATTTTGCTTGATAGCTAATTTTGCACTGCTCCACTTTTTGTAGCTTTGCTCCAAAACATATTTTCAAAAGCCGTTCTGAACTCAAAGCAATCACTGGCGCCTTTGCTCCAGTGTATCTCATTATCTCAGTGCACCTGTTTCTGAAGTTTTCAATCTGAAAAGAAGAGCAAAGAAGTAAATTTAGCTCCACTATTTTACACCTACTTTATCATGGTGTCAAATAAGAAGCAAGTTGTACAACATGATTATCAATGTAAATCAGTTTGCACTGCCCACAATGGCTTTCTATTCAATTGGTTAATCACAAACTGCACTTTTTAAATGAATTAATTTAATTTCACTATTTCCAAAGTTAACTAAAACAGGATGGTTAGAGGGAAGCTGGGATGTTTTGTTAAAACATGGAAACTTCTAAAAAATATTTCATATGACATTTGCAAATAAAATAACTAAATTATTGAATAATAACAGTTATTTGGCCCTTTTGCTCAGTGTACAGAACATGTTTAATTTGAAATTGCCCATGCTACCGTCAGCCACAGAGCCCTCAGGGATGGACGTTCAGAATACTGTGCTCCATAGCAAAATCAGGTAGGGATCAATTGAAAATAGTCAATTTTAGTGAGTAGCATATAAGTGTACAAAAAATGGAGCCAAGCAAATCTTCAGTTTTGTAAAATCAACAGACTTTTTACCTCTTTCAAAAAATAGACGTTAATTAAAGTGTGGAGTAAATGCTTTCAAGATAAGGCCCTATGTGTGTGAATGTGTAGAAATGTTTAGCAATTACTTTTGCTCTGGGTTTATAATTTCCCTCATAAAAAGTTATTAAACTCAGTCTCTGCTCAAGGTAGAAATATACAGATCCTAAAAATAAACAATATATAATGATTTATAATAAATGACGTAGGTTAAATTACTTTTGAGATAAGAGGATTTTGTAGTTTATGAGACTGATGACATTTACAGAAAAGGTCAAATGCAGTATAAATTATCTGGAAAATCTTGTTTTTCTAACTTCAAATTCTTTAGCCTGGTATTCCAGGAATCATGATTCCAAGAAAATAACAGCAGGTATAAAAAGATAAATTGTTTTGCTTGTTTTTACACTTGAAAGGTAGTGTGCTTGTAAAGAAAGCTGGGTGTGTTCAAATCTTTCTGTGACTATATATCTGCAGATCTAAATCCAGCATTGTTGAATCGAGTTGTGGACAATGATTAAGGAATTCACTCTTCAAGTACTGAGCAGTTATGAGTGGCAAAAGATATTCCGCAGACTTGTCCAAAAAGCAAGTACAGTATGTGCTACAGCTCCACCCAGTCCATATGTGTATGTGTCTGCTCACTAGAAATGCAACAATGAATCCAATATTGATCTTGATGACTTTTCTATTGCAAGCCTCAATGAACCCTTCATTGGTATTCCCGTCCCGCCTCTCGTATGTGTAAACCTAGTCAGCTTTTTAGTGTAAATAAACACAATCGTTTAAAGATTACAGGCCAGAATGTTTACATTTCATTTGATTTGTGGTTCTGATTTTCTGACTGTTAAAGAAGTGCACTGCAATCCCTGTTCACTCCCGTCTCAAAATGTACACATCATCTTTGTAAGCTAAACCAATGACTTTTATCTACAATGGTTTAAACAACGTTCTTAATGTGCTTCAGCACAGACATATTTCATGCTTGATGGGACAGCGATGAATCTGATGTTGATGTGCTCGTTTCAGTGACCACAGGAGCATACATTGGATTTTGGTCAGACTCGGAGAGTTCTAAATTTACAATTTTCAAGTCAAAATATCTGCAGGATTTGTTTTATTATTTGAAATATGCAGTATTAGACAAAACTGGAAATGCCTGTCCCACTTCTATGTGAGTTTGATATATTGTATATTATATTAACTGATGCTATCCAGTTACTTACGTTAATTTAGTACCTGTGTTTTTTTTTAAATACTTTATTACATTTAATAATCAAACTCAAAAATGTCTGCTGCATAGTATGTTGAAATAGACTTAATTTTAATTTTCACTTCACTTTTAATACTTGAAACCTACACTATAGCACTAATAGTGACCAATATAGTATTTTACTTCCAGATCAATTTACTTTTCACTTTACAAAAAGTGGTGAAAGAACAAATATAATAATGATAACATATCAACTAAATCTTTATTTCAAATTGAACTATTATGATACATTTCACACTTGTAATAGTTAACCAATACACACAAGCAATCATTTTACATGTAGTTTGTTACTGTATTTTATCTCTCTCGTTCTATGTACTATGTGGCAACATAAAATATTATTCATACCATCCTAATCTAATCTTTAATTCTACTGGTTGAAACATTTTCTTTCAGTCCTACAACCTATATAATTTCCATCTGATTTTACAACATCATAGAAACAGAAATGTAGCTCCACCAACCCAGATTAGCCGCCATTTGACCAGGCTGGGGAAGTAATAAAAAAGGTAACATTAGAGGCATAACTGATTTTAATGTAGCTCAGTTTTCACTGCAGTGGTTTCAAAAGTTGTTCTATATTGGTTATAAAAACATAAAAAGTATTTTCGTCCTGGATTACATGTGATGCTATTTGAATAATACTGTTATTAATCGTGTTCTGAAGAATGATGATAAAGCATGTTTTCTTGTTTGAGCTCGTAACACACATCAGCTGCACAAGCATAAGGCCAGACTGAAAAGAAAGCATTTTGGGTGTCAGTCAAAACCAGGCACAAGTTCCCTCAGTGAGGCCAATATTTGGCAGCTGTTACTACTTTGAAGTATCCAAATATAGAGCAACCCTAACCCTAAAATTGTAAGACGTTTATACAACATCAACAGCTGGTTTGTGGATCTGTGGCATCCTACCTAGTGGTCTTAACCCCTTATCCTCTGGAATTTTAAAAGTGACCATTAGAAATCGCCTGGTCCCATTTAAACCACCATCATTAGTCTGTACAAAATGAATGTTGTTGATATAGGGTAGGCATTTTATTTATTTCAATGAATGGGTTAAATCAGTCTTCTAACAGCTCACTTTTGCTATTGCACCAATCCTTTTTAAATGTATTTCTGCCCCCTAGCAGTTAAATACAGTAATTAAAGTATATAGTACAGTATCTGGATATCTTTGCTGTTGACACATACTGTATTTATATGAAAATAAACAAACACACGTTGAAAACATTCCATATTCTTGAGAAGACAATAATAAAATAGAACAAAACTTTTTTGTTTCATATCCACCTAAAAAATAATAATTAAAAAAACAAAACAAAACAAAAAAACTTTGTGGCAAGTTTGCACCGTATTATATAAAAAAATATATAAATTTAGGTGCAATAGGATTTAAAAGACAATAAAGAGAGTTAATATTTTTTCACTTTTGTTGTTTTATGACTTTTATGGGATCTGCATAGATTTACAAATTCACACACATATAAGCCATCTAACAATCAAACGGGTATTCATTATTGATATAAATGAAAAGGTATGAAAACAAAATCACATGACATGTCTTGCATTTTGGGATTAAGAGGTCTAACTGTAATGTGTTCAATGTACAGTAGGAGTTTAATAATAATAAAAAAGAACAAAGGTATACAATATGGTATTGACCTGGTAGCTATATAAACATAAAAATCCACAAACATAACTGACATATTCTGACATCTCTTGCCACATGCTATGTACTCAATACATCCTGCAATATTATTCCCAGTAACCTGCAGGTAAAGAAACACCTAGTGGTGTGGTTCTTTGTATTTCATGTGTGTATTTCACTAGAATGGTTTTGCTTTTTTTCTCATTAAAGCATGAGAGGTTCAACACACACTACAGCACACATTGTCTTGTTTTACATGCACAAATACAAATAAGTCTCACCATTTTGGCACGCTATTTTGGTAGTACCTTTTTAAGTGTATTTTTGTTTTCTTATATTTGGTCAAAGAAGCTTGCCAAGGCTACTTTCCGCAGTTCTCAGTTGTTTATAAATAATTGCTTGGTACGGCCTTTAGTTATAGAAGAACATAATGTAACAAACAGGATCATCAGTTTGCATGCATTTTTAAGAGTGAGAAGGCAATTCACCCAGTGTGAGGAATGTGCGTGATACGTCACATTCTCACAACAATGGAGAGAGTATTTGGAGTTTCTAAACTGCATGGAAACCAAGCCATTGTTTTAGGAGTAAAGTTGGTGTTGAAATCAATTTCTTAATTTGTCTTAAACATTTTTAATCAGGGTTAATGTTGGCTTATAGGCTTATTCGATTTGTTGAAAACTGACAACTATCATCCTCCTGATGTGAAGAGTTCTTCCTTTTGAGTATTTTTGGTGTGCATAAAACAGGTCACTTCACATCCAACTCCAGCACTGTACATTTATTTTCAGAATAAGTGTGTTCCAAATATTTAAGTTTACTTCTGTATTTTACTACTGAACTTAACTATTCTGCTTATTCTTTTCTTTAAAATTATTATTTTTTTAAACCATGAAAATGGTTACGAAAAAATAAACTAGTATCAACTGACCATGAGAGGGTAGCAGAAGCTCACTGAAGCCTTTTTATACAGGAATCCTGAAACATCTTCTGCAGATTTGAATTCAATACTGTGCCTTTGTGGCATGGAGAAATGTACACCAAGTTCATTTCAGTTTGAACGCAATCATACAGAGACAGAAGGTTTGAGAGGCTATTGAGTCATTTCTTGAAATGTTTTCCGGTAAACATGATTCATAATTATTTTGCTAATTCAAGTAATTTCTGCTTTGTAACACAGCTTAGTGAGTTTTACAATGCAAAAGTCTAAATAAACCACAACATGACAAGAAGTACCGGTACTTTATTCAGTCAGTCTTATGTAATTAATCAGTTATGATCACGAAGAAGCCAACCTGCTATTCGAATGATCAGTCTTCAATTCAAGACGCGTGCAAATGAAGGCTCAGTATATTTTAAGCTTCCTCAGATTTGCTAACACTATAAAGTACTACTGATGTCAAAAATCAGTAAAACCAATAGGAAGATGAATCTTTAGAAAATGCTTACTCCGAAAGATATTCATATTGTATTGGCATGAAGCCAGTTTCCATGCTGGCAGCATATTGAACAGACTTTCAGCCTTATATCCGTGAATTGTAGGATATCTTATTTATGTAAATAGACTAGTTATCTGCACTATGAATAGAAAATAATAATAATAATAATAATAATAATAATAATAATAATAATAATAATAATAATAATAAACAAAATACACTGACAAAATAACAGGCACAAGGGCCGAAACACAAGATTTATACAAAACACTCACAGACGTAAATACACAGACAGGACGAGTCAGCACGGAACACGAAAACACACATCTCTCACCAATATCAACATTAACGCTAACACTAACACCCGTGATCACCCGATTTATACACCTGTGGCTGGAGCCTTAATTAATCATTGAATCATTTATTCAATTCATGGCTCCAGCCACATTCTCATGTATTTTTGCAGGGAGGATTTTAACTCCCTCCCTGCCACCCAATATTCCCCCCACACACACATACTCGTGCACCGGCAGGGCTTTCAGCCTACCACACTACCACAGGGTGTATGGTATTACAAAGGGGTCCAGTTAGGGAGTTAAGGGGAATAAACAGCATTGGTGGAATGTAAATGGTAATACTTGTGTACTGAGTCCCATTGGGTTTGTGCTTGGGGTTATCCTGTCCCTGTTCCTTCCCTGATTCTCATGGTTACATATCACTGACCTGCAATTCACCATGTTTCTATGGTCCAGGCAGAAGCTGAACCGAACCCTGTGGCCTTGTTCCATTTTATTATTAATGGAAATAAGTAGACACAAACATATTTAAAAAGCTAAATAATACACAATAACTGCATATAAACCACTTCAGAAGCCGTGCTGACAGAATACTGAGGTGGCATGGAATATATCTTAAAATATCTCACTTTGGGAAGAGTTTGACACAAAACTTGTTTGCTCTAAGTTACAAACCTTGTCTGAAACTCAGAAGTTTGTAGTATCCACAGCAACAGAAAAGCTGAACAAGAAGCTGTATGTGTTTATGCTGATTTAATGTCTGTTCAAGTAACCACCAGGTAACATCCCACCTCAAAAGCAGTAATGTACAAGTTTCCCATTGGAATGGAGCTCACACTTGATGCGACTTCACTGTTAGTCTAGAGAGAGAGAGGTTTTTATGTTTGCAGTCCCATGAGAGGGATGTTTTAAGACAAAGTAATCTATTTGCAGTGTTAATGGTTGTTCTTTCTCAGATAAATAAATCACCATGGGCTGGGAAGGTCAGTGGATGTCCTCTGATCCCACTGCCAAGCCAATTGCCTCTTTACACCCAGCGAAAATCGACAAGCTACCGCCCCCTGGAGGACAAGGGTCCAACCTGCAGTTGTCCGCTTGAGTTTGCCAGTATGGGCTGGTGTAGCACAGTGAGGGGCTCAGTCCCTGGTGACTTTGCCTCCCTAACCCATGGAAGTGCCTGAGGAACGACGCACCCTATGGAATACCCAGGGAAGATGTGCTCCTCTGACTGTATGACTGACCCTGCAAATCAAGTGGTTGTGCCTTTTTGTATTTGTCAAAACACCGAAGGAATTCCATCACTTTTTGACACTATCATTAGTAGATCTAAAATAAACAACAAAAAAACAGAAACCCAAATCAAGCAACTTGTATATTATGCTATTAAAACATGCTGTGTGTGCATGGACCTTGAGATATGATGTGGTGTCAACCATGCTTAAAATTAGGAAAACAGCCTGCCACTTAGCATTAGACATGGCTAGCTCTATTTATAAATATTTATGGATGTACATCTCATTAATATTTCACTCAATGCAAATTGTCTGGTGGCTTTGCTTAAGTATTAAAAAAGAAAAATGGATGGATGTTCAGTGGACTACAGTATAATCCCATATATTTATATTTATAGCGCCTGCAGGAATCTGAAGCACTTTCACCAGGGTCTCCGCCAACCGACCAAAATCTTTTGAGATCCGAAACGATGAAAATGGATTGGAATATGTGTGCCTGACTTATACCTTACACACACACACGCACACAGAAACACACACACACACACGCACACGCACACACAGAGAAACACACACACACACACACACACACAACCTCACACACACACACACACACACAGACACACACACACACACTTATTCTCATAACTCACTACTGCCTTATGCTAAAACAATCCAGCATTTAGTTTTCCGTGAGGGATGGAACAATGTGGGATGGAGGCTTATGTTGAAGTGATGCATGGTGCCAAAGACAGAACCCAACCTGCCAGCATGACTTGTGAAATACTTGTTGAACTCATGTATGCTGCTCTTGAGTTGAAGGAGTCAATTGAAATGTCTAAACAGTTAAGATCAGATCTGTCCAAACGATTGCTCTTGAGTGATTAATGTCTAATTGAACTTCAAAATAGGTCCTCTTGATTTAGATAAGGGAGGCTGGTAATGGGATTAAAAAAAAAAAAGACATGATCTTTAGTAGAAGGTACAGTATAAATTAAACAAAGCTAACATGTTTAGCACAAAATTACTGAAGCAGTGCCTGCATTTAACATGGAAAAATAGTTTTCTATTTATTTGCTATTACAGTCTGAAATGTTTTGTTTTCAATTTGTGGTTTTCTGTAATGAGCCCACTGGCTCCTGTCATATAAAAGCAGAAAAGATCAGTTAAACAAAATAAGTATGAAGGATCAATTACCATATTTTTTATTCTTCACATAACTTATTGAAACAAAATTGTTGCAAACAATAAGAAACTGCAACAATAAAATGCAAATATGCAATTTGGTTGATCTTTAAAATAATATTTGTCAATATGACAGCTCCTCAGCTAAGCACCTGCTATCCTTTGAGACATGGATGTTCATGGCCTGAGTCCTTGTCTTGTCAAAAGCTAACAAGACACTGACCTCTGGACACTTAACTTTATGTTGTTCATATTCAGTGAACTGCATCCAACAGCTTCCACACATTATCAAACAGATTGTGGGGCAAACATGGAGAAGTAATTAAGCATTACATAAGAGGCCATGTGTTTCTACTAAACATAAAAACTCCTTCCGGCTATTACTGAATCAAATTGCCTTAAAACCCATTCTGCTTATATTACAAGCACATTCACATACAATTGAACATTGCAAAATGGGACACTAGGGGGAGCTGTGGAACTATCAGAAAAAAAAAACCCTATGGCAGAGATATTTCCTCTGCACCATTTCTGAAAAAAAAAAAAAAAAAAACCTTGTGACAAATTAGGAAGGAAAATTTCATCTAGCCTTGATAAAAATGTCTCACATGGCCTAACTCTGGGTAGGTAAAGCTATTTTACCAACATACAGTTTAATATTTCCACAAAACAGTCACTCCAAGATGTACAGCCTTTCACTAATACCAATGTGTGATTTAGTTGACAGGGCCCACTGGTATATCCTAGGGGCTGATCCATGAGTTCTGAGGTTAAAACAACCTTACCAAAGCTGCAACACAATAATCTTTAAGGAATACTTTGCTGATGAAAAACAGAACAACTTCAGCTGACAGACTCTTTCTACTTCAATCAATCCTGCATTTTATTTTGTTGCTTATTTGAGATATGCTGTTGTCGGTATGGTACCATAGAACTGATTCTAGAGGGCACACCTGCTCATTTTGATTTAGCAAGTTTATTCTTCTAATGGGAACATCTATACATTTGCTTAACAGTATAATCAGTCAGACATCCACAGAATATGCCTCAGTTTCCTGCAGTAATAGGTGGCAAAACTAGTGGGCCACTTGTTCTGCAATAAAGGGTTGTTAATAAAGACAAAATATTTAATCAACACTAAACCTTTGAATAAATTTGCTTCCGTGTTGATCAGGGGTTCGTCAAGAGCAGACTGAGACTGTGAGTACCTCATGCTGACTTCCATACAATATGAATTCCTATGTTTCTATTGTGACTAGGAGAAAGAAGGAAGAGCAGCCCCAATCAGAAGATCTTCAGGCTAAAAGCATACTTTAATCAGGCGCCTTCTCTCTGTGTTAGCTCGTGGAGACAAGTGGTGTTCACGTGGACAGTTTGTCTAACTGAACTGGGAACCCTAATGTATCTGAAATACATTGTAAATCAGCTCTTCGGCTTTAAAAGTCAATTAGTTTATGTGTTGCACTTTCCCCCTTGCTTCCAGTGAACACATTTAAAACAACCTCTGTCGGTGAACATCAGGCAAAAACTCAAAATGTTATGCTCTTAATTTGGGTTGACGTAGTCGGACTACAACCAATATATATTCGCAACTAAATCAAAATTGCTGCTTTACTGCTACACGTGCACATCCATTCATTATAGGTCTTAAATTTGTATGTAGCACCTGGGAGGTGCGCTCGTTCTTTTGGATCGGGTGGGATCAGTCAGGCAGAATACCAGGAAATAAACTAAGACCACCACAATATGCAGGGCAATGAACATCGTTTTATTAAATACAGGTGGTTAACTATATAAATAGGACATGTCTAGAATACACAGTCACGGCATGGGGTTTGTACTGTTAAAAAAAAAACACACACATGGTTAATTATAATTAAAAAAAACAAAGTGCAGTGCTGCTCAAGACCGCAGAGATGGGGCTTACTAAAAACAACAATAAAACCAATACTTTAAGAACTCCCTGTCTCCCGCACTCCTCTAAAACCCCAATGCCTTTCAAATACTAATTTCTAAAACAGTTAAAAACACACACACACACGGAGGGAGACTGGAAGCACAGTAGGAGCCTCGCTCTAAATGCCAGCGGCTGTTTCTTTCATTTTTCTCCCCAACCCACCGCCGAACACAAACAAGACAAATTCCTTCTTTGCTCCTGCTGGCTGTGCGTCCAACCTCCACTCCAGACAAACCCAGGTTCACATCACAACGACAAAATCCAATCTCTCGAATGGATGAAATTGGGAACTATTATACCGGGTGCTCAGCTTCTTCAAATTATTCAATTAGCACCTATGGGGGCTGAGAACAGGAGAGCATCAACTTGCCAGTGAGATCTGTGCAAATCTACAACAAAGTAACGTGCCAAAGTAAACATGCTTTATAAATGTGTTAAAATAAAACAAACTAACATTAAATCAAATGTGACCAATCAAAACGTGAATATACTACAATAACAAAATCAAACGTGCCTAAATAAAGTGACGTGGGTCACCCCAGTTACATGTAGTTTTAAGTGCAAACATGTATTTTCAATTTAAAACATGATATCTGGTACTGCTTTAACTTACACAAATCTCTATTTGCAAGCCTTGCCTTGAGACGGTCTTACATTTAAAGAGTGAAATTGTCCCCAACCCTTCAAGCCATTCTTTCCCTTGAGTATCCAGCTGCTTCCTCTAATGACTGACATGCATTGCAGCTACAGTAGTGTGGTGATTTGCCCCCTAAGGCTCTGCTGACCTAAGAAGTAAAGCATCCTGGAAGGCAAGGCCTACAACTGAGAATGATCCTTTATCTAATGTAGTCTTAGATGTCATGTTTTAAAATGAAAATACATGTTTGCTATAAGGTGGTTCTTTGAAAACTGAATGGACGTGCACAACAGGTAAGATTTATTACATTATTTTGTTAGCTACAACCACATTTTAGGTCTTTATCAAACCTCAATTATTATGACTGAATATGAAATTCCATTAGGGTTATTTGAAGACACTCCGTCTTCTGTGGTGTACATATCATAGGCTTTTGGGAAGATTACGCATTTAAATATAACTATGAAACTGAAAGAATGGTCACAGAACATTATTTGTGAATATTTCTCTTTTTTTTGATAACTTAGGTGAGAAGAATGCTTCAGTGTATTCTGTTCCCAGTTTTGCACACTGGTGTCTTTAAAATGACTATAATTAATGTGTATAAAACCTAGCATGGTTGATGCAAGATGCCTTACATTTGGCTTGACATGTCAATTTGTTACTTGGTTCTGGACATGTGATGTGAAAACAATTGATCACAAACACTTTAAGAAGATGACCTAAATAAAGAGGTCCAGAGTGGGAAGGTAACATTTTGCCAGACTTGTGATCTTACGATCACTCACGTTAAGGAAATGCCAGGGGACAAGGCAGTGAAGTGGATTGATTCTCTGCTTAAGGGCATTGGCTTTTTATAATTGTGACCTTGGCTTTCATCTTGCAACATCATATCTGATATAAATTTCTGTAAATATCAGACCATTCTTACAGTTTATTGTTGACTTTTATAAACCACAGACTCTAACTGGTAGCAAACTTTCTCAGAGGAATAAAACTATTTTCTAAAAGGTATAAAAAATAGCAAGAAACCATAGTTATTTTGAAGGATGGTATAGTTCAATTATATTTCTGATAGTTTCTTGATATTATTTTTATAGTTATATATGATTGTATTTCTCTCTGAAAATTTACCTTTGCATTTGATTCAAATAGAGCCCAAGAACTGGAGTTAATGTAAGGAAATTCAGACACTTAAAGTGTGTGTATGTGTATATTGTTCTTTGACAAATACATCTTTGAGATGCTACCACCACCTAAAATAACAAATTGCTATTTCTGACTTTCAAACAATAAAAATACATTTTATAAAACAAAATAATTTTTTTATGATAAACACTTAAAGTGCTTATTTTACCTTCTTTTTAATAGACATTTTTTATCCAATTATGTTCACTTACCGCAGCAATTCCCCAAGAGAACTAAATGTTATCGGGTGTCCGACAATCCCATCACTTCTTTACACCCAGGTGGAGCAGATGATGGTGAGCAGGTGTCCGCTTTGAGCTCACAGGGTGGCTGGCTGGTAGGGGGCACTGTAGCACAGTGAGAAGACGTGGTTATTTTGCCTCCCTTACCTGCGGGAACACCAGTACCAATGCAACACTCTCTGTGGAATACGCAGCAAAGCTCAGAGACTTCACACAGCCTGCTCTCCCCTAACTGTACGTCTCACCCTGTACAGCACACAATACCTTTACCAGGTGAACCATTTCAGCACCCCTTAAAACTAAATTCTAATTATTAAACAAATGCTGCTCAAATAATTATAAAGTTGTGTGTGTGTGAACACATACTATATTTAACATGCCTGTTTTGTTTTAGAATTTTGCAGTAGCCACTGAATCAGTCAGTTAAAATGCCTTTTTTCCCCAGAGGTCTCTGTGAATATTCAGACATTATTATTGACAGCAATGGGGGACCTCAGCTGGCTATTTACAGTGTAAATAGTAGTAATAATAATAATAATAATAATAATAATAATAATAATAATAATAATAAAACATTCATGTCAGCTGGAATGCATCGAGGCTCTGCACAGAATATTCTGCTGTCACTCAATATGGCTATATTTAGCCATTTAAATTGTTGCTCAGAGCGTGAAAAGAATATCCCATATCTCTGGACCTTAAGATAGGTAGAATTGCATGTGTATACATCTGTAAAATTATTGCTAGCCTTTCTTGATGAGTTTTTATTCCATATCAGAATATGTTCTCTTGTCAATATGCAACATTTCCGCAATTTAGATCAGGTGTGTAAGAGAAATGTAACTGGAAAAGTTGATTCTATGAACAGAACCAGTGTTCACCACTGCTATAGATATTGCATCTGGTGGCAGTAATAATAAATAATAATTCAAATTTACTGAAGTCATGTATGTGGATGTACCTGGCTCAAAAAAACAGACCGTTTTTTATGAAACTGGCTGCTCGCGCCCCAGGTTGAAATTTGCAGTCAATCGGTCTACAGTTGCTCACCTGTTTTGCCTTGCACTTCGAATTAATGCACGGATATCACGATCCTGGAGTATGCGCTTCCGCCCACTGTTGCCCTTTGCTGATGATGTCTTTCCATCGGAGTTCCATGCCAACATCACCTTAGACACCGTTGCTCGTGAAACATCAGCAAGTTGAGCTGTCTTGGTCACTGAAGCTCCTGCCAAACGTGCCCCAACAATCACCCCTCTTTCAGTCACTGAGGTCTCCTCTTGCGGCCATGCTAGCCATAATTATAGACAACCAGGCCTGTCCAGCATTTTTATACATGACCCTAAGCATTCTGGGATGTTATTTGCTTAATTAACGCATGAGCCACACCTGTGTGGATGCCCTTGCTTTCAATATACTTGGTGTTTACCCAGGTGTTTCCATTTTTTTGTCCACTACCTGTATATCCCTGTTTGTGATTTTTCTGTCAGGTTGTTTTAGTCATGCTGTTACCCTGTTACCTGCCATTGACACTTGTGTAAAACATTTGTATCTGTATTATTATTATTATTATTATTATTATTATTATTATTATTATTATTATTATTTAGCAGACAACTTTTTCCAAGGTGACTTACAGAGACTGAATTTCATTTATCACTTCACATTCATATTTTTTTTAAATACATATAAAAAAAGGTGAGGAGACAGATAAGAGAGATTTTCTGGTAAAATGGTGTAGTTTTGGTAATTCCAAAAGGGCTAATCCGATTAGATCTATTTATAAATCCCAGGTGGGGGACACTGCTGCTGTACTTTACCTAGATTGCTCCAGTAAAAAAAAACAGCTGTATAAATGGGTAATTGTATGTAAAAAATAATGTGTAAAAAAAAAGAAATAATGTAATATCTTGTAACAATTGTAAGTTACCCTGGATAAGGGCGTCTGCTAAGAAATAAATAATAATAATAATAATAATAATAATAATAATAATAATAATAATAATAATAACAACATACTGGTTAATGATACTTGTTTATACTTGTTACTCGTCACACCCCTAGTAAGTGTGTTGCAGCAAAAGGGTGGGTAAAATCAATTTAAAAAATAAATGTGGTTAGAAACACCTTAACAGAATTCATACATACATATTTGGGGTCTAGAATAAGAACCAAGCGCCATTAGTAGCTAAATAAAATAAACTTTACTCCAGAGCAAGACAAAGGATGGCCAGACTGCTTAACACTTTAAAATGGTGCAGTTTTGGTAATTCCAAAAGGGCTAATCCGATTAGATGTATTAAATTGTTGTTCTTTTTTGACCTCATGTGGTGAATTATTGGTGATCATTTTGGCCAAAATGTTGCAAAACTGGACTGACTTGAATTAAAGTGATCGCAATCATATTTTTACTGTAAAAAATCCATTAAAAATAGATTCCTCCATTGTAGACACTGTTTGTGGTTTGGCATAACAATGGAGATATCCCACTAAAACTGATAATCAACTTGTTTTGATAATAAAATATTTAAAAGTATTAGAAAACAGCAACAAAATACATTAATGTAATTTTAATGTTTCTTGCGTGGCAGGTATTAAAAGACAGGTGTTCAATGCAGCTGTACATTTATATCTCTATTCCCTTGTCTAGGATCTACATTGCAAAAATCTAATAAAAGAAAGAAAGCCTACTGTCATGTGGGTTGCTAACCCTGAGCACTATTTATCATTTTGTATAGAAATTATTCAGCAGAGATTTGGTAATAGCTCTAATCAATAATTCAAATAACACTTTCCACTAGGTTATACAGAAGAGGCACACACCATGATTATTATTTTTTCAGGCAGCAAAGCAAGTTTAAAGACCATTTTTGATAGTACCAGATCTGACAGCGCTTTTGTATCGCAGCTATTTCAGCATTGATGAAGGGTTACACAATTAATCTCAGTTATGCCAGACACGGTCTGATAAGAAATGATGGGCTTGCCATTTACAAACATCAAATTTTATGAGCTGGAAATGAGAAGCAGTCATAACAGGCCAATGGACCAAGGAAAGATATAAACCATCATTTTATAATACTATATCTCATGCTGGCAAAGCAAAAAAATATGTACAAAAAGTGTACAAAGATGGATTTTCAAATATGTCTTTGTGGCCATTCATTTTTACATTAATATTACAGTTTACGTGACTTGAGCTGAAAATGTTCCAAAACCATTTGTTTTACACTATCTGAATTTAAAGATGATTATTACAACTCCGATAACATAATGAAATATAGAAAATAACATATTGATACAGTGTGCCCAGAAATGTTTGCACCGTCACTCTTTAAAGTAATGAGATCACATAATTTGTATGTGCACAAAGCTGAAACCATTTGTTGGCTTGTAGCAAATGACAAGCTAAGTATTTAGCTAAAAGGTTTGTCTGCTTTACTTTTCTTAATAAATGCTTTACCCCATTCACTATAACCACAGAATATTAAAGTCTTGTTTTTCAATACATTTTCTTCTTAATAAACGTAAGAATTTACAAAAGACTGCTTTTATTATCTTTTATGAACAGAGTTTGTTGCAAATATAAACACAGGACATCTAGATCATAAGAACATAAGAACATAAGAAAGTTTACAAACGAGAGGAGGCCATTCGGCCCATCTTGCTCGTTTGGTTATTAGTAGCTTATTGATCCCAAAATCTCGTCAAGCAGCTTCTTGAAGGATCCCAGGGTGTCAGCTTCAACAACATTACTGGGGAGTTGGTTCCAGACCCTCACAATTCTCTGTGTAAAAAAGTGCCTCCTATTTTCTGTTCTGAATGCCCCTTTATCTAATCTCCATTTGTGACCCCTGGTCCTTGCTTATTTTTTCAGGTCGAAAAAGTCCCCTGGGTCGACATTGTCAATACCTTTGAGAATTTTGAATGCTTGAATCAGATCACCGTGTAGTCCTCTTTGTTCAAGACTGAATAGATTTAATTTTTTTACAACATGCCTTTTAAACCCGCGATAATTCTGGTTGCTCTTCTTTGCAGTCTTTCTAGAGCAGCATCCTTTTTGTAACGAGGTGACCAGAACTGAACACAATATTCTAGATGAGGTCTTACTAATGCATTGTAAAGTTTTAACATTACTTCCCTTTTCACTATATCCGAGCATCTTGTTGGCCTTTTTTATAGCTTCCCACATTGTCTAGATGAAGACATTTCTGAGTCAACTAGGTCTTTTTCATAGGTTCCTTCTTCAATTTCAGTATCTCCCATATGATATTTGTAATGCACATTTTTATTACCTGCGTGCAGTACCTTACACTTTTCTCTATTAAATGCCATTTGCCATGTGTCTGCCCAGTTCTGAATGCTGTCTAGATCATTTTGAATGACCTTTGCTGATGCAACAGTGTTTGCCACTCTTCCTATTTTTGTGTCGTCTGCAAATTTAACAAGTTTGCTTACTATACCAGAATCTAAATCATTAATGTAGATTAGGAATAGCAGAGGACCTAATACTGATCCCTGTGGTACACAACTGGTTACCTCACTCCATTTTGAGGTTTCTCCTCTAATCAGTACTTTCTGTTTTCTACAGGTTGACCACTCCCTAATCCATGTGCATGCATTTCCTTGAATCACTACTGCGTTCAGTTTGAGAATTAATCTTTTATGCCAGCCTTTGTCAAAAGCTATCTGAAAATCTAAATAAACCATGTGTAACAGGGTGAGGTTCCCTGTACATTATTTTGTTTATTTATTTTTAGATCGGGGTCTCCCCCTCCACCCCTGTGCAGATTGTTTTGTGTTTGTTTATTTTTATGTCGTATGTTTTGTTATTGTTTTGTTGAAATGACGGCGTAGCTGATTGTTTTGTTTAGTGTGGATGGGGCTACCAACATAATTAATAAACCCGTGCAGATTGTGGCATGATATAAAAAGCCTGCAGCTCTCGGCACTCGAGGTGGGGTGTTCGAGAGGAGGAACGAGAGTGCGAGCGAGAGGAAACGAAAAGAAAGAAAAAAAGATAACGGATCAGTGAAGGCTGTTGCCCAGCCTGACCGTGCATTTTGTGTTTGAGAGTTATTTTTGTTTACCCTTTTATTTTGCTCTGTGAGCAAGTGTTTTTTGTTTAAATATTTATTTTATTTTTGTGATTTAAAAATAAAAAGACGCGCCGCGTCACTTACTTTACTCTGCAGTACTGGTTTGTTTTCCTTCCTGCTTCTGCCGTGACGTCACCACCCAGCCACCCTGTCACACCATGTCATATGCTTTGCAATTATTGTCGATGTTGCATCCTCAAAAAAATCAAGCAGGTTAGTTAGACACGATCTCCCTTTCCTAAAACCATTCCGACTGTCTCCCAGGATACTGTTACCATATAGGTAATTTTCCATTTTGGATCTTATTATAGTTTCCATAAGTTTACATATAATAGAACTCAGGCTTATTGGTCTGTAGTTACCTGGTTCGGTTGTGTCTTCCTTTTTGTGGATCGGTATTACGTTTGCAATTCTCCAGTCTGTCGGTACAACCCCTGTGTCAATCTTCAGAAGTTGAAATCACCCATTAATATGGCTTCTCCTTTGCTACATGCATTTCTAATGTCATTGTATAACAGATTATTTTGCTCGGCGTCTGAATTTGGTGGTCTATAGCATGCTCCTATTATTATGCCCTTTGAATTTGTGTCCATTATTCTGACCCATATTGATTCGGCGTTGTTTTCTTCATCCAGATTTAACACCTGGGTTTCAAGACTATTTCTTATGTACAGCGCTACCCCTCCGCCTCTTCTGTCCTGCCTGTCTTTCCTATAAAGTGTATACCCACTAATATTATATTCGTCCTGGTTAATACTTCATACTGGTTAATGATACTTGTTTATACTTGTTACTCGTCACACCCCTAGTAAGTGTGTTGCAGCAAAATGGTGGGTAAAATCAATTTAAAAAAAAAATGTGGTTAGAAACACCTTAACAGAATTCATACATACATATTTGGGGTCTAGAATAAGAACCAGGCACCATTAGTAGCTAAATAAAATAAACTTTACTCCAGAGCAAGAAAAAGGATGGCCAGACTGCTTAACACTTTAATGTCAATGGAACTAATTTACATACAAGGAAAATGAGAAAATCACTTAAGACCGAGAGTTAATAACTATGCAAGTCCACCTTGTTTAGGAGGTTTCCCAAGTCCATCAAAATCTGTCATGAGGAAGCTAGGCGAATGCTGGAACCAAAAACAGGTTGGCAAAACCCACAGTCTTGGAACCATGGCAACAGAAACTGCATGTTGGGAATGTCCTTACCTGCTTGCCTGCATGACTCTGTTTCATGTGGCTAATAATTCATAAATTGCTCAATCCAGAACAATCATTAAATTTGAAATGCATTTACACACCCCTGAGCCATACAACTGCTTCACCCATAGAGCTGTGGATATAATTGTAAATATAGCTCTAGGGGTGTGATAAAGTACCAGACTCTTTCTGTGTCTTCGGTTTTATACAGAGATAGGTACTCATTTATTCATTACTCATTTAAGTATTTTAAATCAGCATCCATATGACACAAGATTTAAAAAGAAAACACACACAAAACAATGATTTTGTTTGTATTTAGTCATATTAATTATTGTTTTTGTAAACCATGAAAATGACAGTTAATTACCTAAAATGCCCTGTAATTGCTACAAATTACTGCCAGAGACAGCGTGACCAGCAAAAGTACACTTAAGGGACCCAGTAATGTTAGTCCTTCCATAGATGTTCCACAGGTGCAGTGGTAACCCACATTTTACTACAAATCCATCCATTTACTACAAATGCAGAACACCTGGGTGGAATATTGTTATAGATATCACCCTCAAAATGTATTACTGAAACTCACACAACTAATAAACTCACAAAACTAATAAACAGGGTTTCTGTAATAGTGACTGGCAAGACTGGTATCACTGAATTTCAAGGAAGCACTGCCTTGGAGGCTCGTACAATTGCATACAGTTTGTCCTATTTCTGTTGTAATTGCAGGAACAGCATAAGGTATTACAGAATTATATTTTAAAACTTATTTTATGCTCTGTATGAAATGCACTTTGACATTTATGAGTCAGTCATTGCAACTCCTTCATATGCCTTCCTGACAGCAACACTGCAAAGAAGATGTCTATCTTAATTGTGAATGGCAGTTAAATACAGTTATAATAAATAATACTTATTTAGTATTAGTTTCTACAAAGCTACAGTACCATATTTCAGCTGCTTGGAGATGCATATGGAAGAAGGAAAACTAAGATAAACACTTGCACTGTGCATTAGCTATTTATGATATGTTGGTAGGCTCAGTGTAACAGTTTCAAATATCTATAGAAGCTTTTACAGTTTAAAAAAAGGAGAGAGGAAGAACAAGTTATGTTGATTGATAAGAAATGCATTAAACCATGGGGCCTTTTGATACTGTATGGAAATAATGGGTGTAAATCACCAAAGAGGTTCGAATTTTTATTATTTATTTTTTAGCAGACGCCCTTATCCAGGGCGACTTACAATTGTTACAAGATATCGCATTACTTTTACATACAATTACATTGTTTTTTACACATTATTTTTACATACAGTTACCCATTTATACAGTTGGGTTTTTACCGGAGCAAGCTAGGTAAAATACCTTGCTCAAGGGTACAGCAGCAGTGTCACCGGGGATTGAACCCACGACCCTCCGGTCCAGAGCCCTAACCACTACTCCACAATAAATGGAAGATCTCTGTTTTGGGCTCACTTAGGCATAGTAGGCATAGTATAATAGCTCTGAGCAGCTGGGAATAGGAAGCTTAAAATACAGAGCAGAATAAGTAATAACAGTGTGTATCTTTTTTTACCACCTACTGTACAGTAGCACTTTGTCCATTTGGGCTTCTAAAATAAACTGTGCCTCCAACAAATCATACAGTCCAAAGCCAAAATTATGTTCTTATATTACTATGTAAAGTGTTGGATGTACTTCAAAATACAGGTACATTAATTACAAATGGTTACACTGTAGTTACCATTTACTGTACAAGATGTATCATGACACGACTTTCACCGGCAGCTACAGTTTTTCATTTTTAAGGCACAAACACAGGACAGAATGATTCTACATAGCACAGCCCACATTTTATTAAATATTGGAAGTAATAAATAAAAAAATAAATAAAAAAGAACGAATAAATGAGTAGGTCACGCAATTAGAAATATACATAAATAAAGTTGACCTTAATTTGTATTGATGACAGACTACTTGGTTATGACAAGTCTCATTTGTCATGAGTTTTAAGTTTGAAATTGACATATGTGTGCTGTGAATTGAACAAAGACAGAATGTGTATTTGTCATTTTGTGTGTTTGTAAGATCTGGCCAACATACGTGTGGTTGTGGTATGTGTGTGGAATGTAACATAATGTCATTTTTACTGGTACAGGATTTTTTAACCCTGTACCACTTGGGTCAGCCTTGGCTAGATAAATAGAATGACTGTCAATCTGAGATGTTTTAGGCACCATATGCTTTCTGTATTTCCTTCCAGCATATCTTTCCAAAAAAAAAAATGCAACAATGTTACAAATACTTCTACATTTGCATTTTTGGCGTACAAAATCTAGAATTGACTGCAGCATCAAAGGTTACTGCTTCTTACTCTGCAAATGATTTCTGGTTTCTACTTTCACTGTACCAAAGGAAAATCAATTGCTGAAGCCCCTATAGAGGAGAATAAAGTAACCCAAACTGTCATTCAGAAATGTACTGGGTCATATAGGCAGTCAGGGAAAAAGAAAAAGTCTAAAAAAAATTATATCCAAGGTGTTTTTCATTTGTAATACATTTGTTATAATTCGTTAAAAAAAAAAGAAAGATGGAGCCCCCTGAAAGTGATTTCACTTATTATAACATACAGTATGATTCTGCATTAGAAATGCACTTTCATTTCTCATTGTCTGACAGAACACAGTATAAATGATTGCACCTCTTTATTTGGAGTCACGGTAGTCATTCCAGTCAAGTTAGAATAAAGAATGGAGGAAAACTACCATTAATACCTATACAGGGCCAAACTTTATGGGAAATCTAGGGGTTTGTCATTTTTCTGGACAGCTCTTAACAACCTGACAAAACATACTGGGATATATTAGGAGAGGTTAGAAGATTAGAACTCTCAATACCTCTTGTCATAAGGCAGTGTTGATTCAAAGGGCCTCTCATCTTCTCCACACTGACCAGACCTGGTAATAAATATGCTCTTTCATTCTTTGTATTGGCTTCTACAAGGTTACTGATACTGGCACCGAACACTTTGTTTTCTTTGCTTTGTTTTCACAAAGGGAAGTTTCAAAGCAGCTTGGCTCCTATGAGCTTACTACCCTACTACCAAACAAGTATTCAATCAAGCCCAACTGTTGGACCCCGTTTACAAGCTGTGTAAGAATTCAAGAATCAAACTGCATTTCTTGCATTTTCAGGTAGCTTGTCTGCCTCGGCACAACCAGAAAGTGCTCTCAGTTGACTCAAAATACACCTGTGTTAGTCAACTCCATCCTCCCCTGACAAATTAAATTGCGAAAGTGCCAAGGAAGGTTTAGCAACACAATCCTGTTTTTGTTTTGAATCAGCTGCACTTCATTAATGCTGCCACCAGGTGGCAGATGAAAACAGAACATACATTAAACAAAACAGCAGGGAGCACTGTCGAAAGACTAATCTTAAAAGACTGGGGTTTTCAACCTTTTTTTGAAACTGCACCCCTTCTGTCGGGAGGTTCCAGCTAAAGTAACCTTTACATTTTCGCTCACTGAATGGTACCACAGTTGCAATGAAAGGCAGAATAATCTGATTAAGACATTTTTTCCCATTTATTTAATATATCATTTTTCACAACAGTCTGGGACTGACAAACTGCTGGTTTAAGACAGAATACCACAGTAGTCTTAATTCTTAAAACTTAATTACATGTCTTTGGATGCACAGAATTAAAAGACAGTATTTAGGAATCTCTTTGGAAACGCTTGTATTTGCTTTCTATTCGGCAAAGTCATTATACTAATACAAAACAGTCTGCACTGTAAATGTTTATCACGTTACCATTTACTTCCCACCTCTGCATAAGAATGTGTTCCATTTAAAATGTTTACAACATTAAAAACATAACCTCAAGATAAAACTATAATATCTAACGGTGATAAACTTTTTTTATTAAAGCCAGCATAATTATCCAAAGGGCCTCTATATAACGTTCTGTTGCTTAGCACTTTCTGTAGACTCTTGTGTTTTCTTCCTTCATTTTTGTTATGCAAGTAAGAAATGCATCCATTTCAAACACCGACAACATAATCAACCAGCCGCTATTGCTGTTTCTAAAATGCAGCCACAGTAATAACAGTAATATGTTTACCGGAGCAGTTATACTTCTAGAAAAAGCAGAAACACTGTGCTTTACTGATATGACAAGTTGAAAACAGTAAAAATCATGAGCAGCACAGAGCGCTCTCCATAGGTATACTATTTATTTTCTTTAAAAGCAATAGTATGCAGTTTTGTGTATACAGTAGCTTACAATGTAAATTACTCAACACGCACATTATAATGAGCTGCAATCATGATAATGAGGGTCCCAATGAGCGCTGCCTGTGCATCAGGGTATTTAGCAACTGCACTTACAGCCCAGAAGTGAGGTGAGTTAGGAGTAGAGCAGTAGGCGCTGTATGCGATTTGTGGAGCACCAAAATCAAACCAAACAAAAAAAAAATGTCAGAGGAAGGGCAACAAAGTCCTCTTGGCGCACAGAAAATAAATGAACGGTTTTCTGAGGAGGAGCTGAGAGTCCTTACGGCTGAGGTCACTTAGCATGAGTTATTTGGAAAAACCTCAGCCAACATCAATTATGCTACCAAAGAGGCCATATGGTCCTCTATAGTGGAGAAAGTCAATGCTGTCTGTGTTACCAGGAGGACAGTCAAACAGGTGATGAAAAGGAGACATAACCTGCGGCAGCGAACAAAAGCGAAACTCGCAACACAGCACAGGCATGCAAGCAGGAATAGGAGGAGGGTCGCCATCCACAGCACAGCTGATACTACTGGAGAGGCAAGCGGAGAGGACAATCCATCCCAAACAAAGTGACCCTGGGTTTGAATATGCAGGGGCTTCTCCGTCTTGCCCTTCTCCTCTGAAGGTTTTCCTGCCTGTCCTCAACAAGAGCCAAGCGTCGCCACATCAGGAAGTGTACCACAGCAGCCATCATGAGGCCAATGACTAGGGTGACTAGACGTACTGGTTTAGCCGGGACAGTCTTGGTTTTCCATCTGTCATTTTGCTAAAAATCTTTAAAAAGTTTTCAGCCACTTCATGTAGCACGACACACTCGAAATACCTTTTGTCAAAATAACGTAAACAACCGCTTTTAGTTTATGGCACATGCAGTGAAAATAAAATAAAGTAAAAAGAAGGTACTAGGGTAATCAAGAACATTATTCTTGTAAAGTGATTAACACAGACGTACATGCTTATTCCTCAGTGCGCCTTGCGTTTTCATTTAGTTTATATTCAGTATGAATCTACAATTGTGTGTAATACGGTAATGTCATAGCTGTTCAGTTCTGGCAGGATTTAGCCCAGGAATAACAGCGAGAGGTTGCAAGCACCGAATTCACCAGGTTAAACAATAACAACGTCAATAAATAGAGCTTGACGCATTGAGTAAAAAAAGTGCCAAAATATAAATGTATTTTTAATGATTTATTATTATTATTATTATTATTATTATTATTATTATTATTATTATTATTATTATTATTATTAGTATTATTATTATTAAGAAGAAGAAGAAGAAGAAGAAGAAGAAGAAGAAGAAGAAGAAGCAATATGTATATAACACAATATGGCTACTTAAACTAATTAGCCACACATTATACACCCAGGAATGTACTGAAATTAGCTAGATTCTTAGAAAAAAAATACTAAGTGAGAGGATGACTATTTAAATAACCATTAAAATAGCCTATATTTAAATTGCTTAATTAGTCCTATCAATTATTTAACAATGTGTCCCGATTTTGAGCTTTGAAAATCTGGTCACCCTACCAATGGCAGGTCTCTGAGGGTGTGTGGTTTTATGCAGCTCTTCATTACTCACTTCTACAATGGTTTGCACCTTGTCAGAGGAGGTGTAAAGATTTTGGAGGGTCAGCAATTGCCCAAGTGCAAGATAAAATCCTTATATCTCATTATAATGTTTGAACCCACTTAGTATTCCAGATAGCTGCCCAATTCCATGCTCTTTTCTTTATTTAAATCAATTTCAATATCATTTAAATGGGTTAATGATGGCAAAATGCTAATTTGATAGTGGGTGCAGAATGCCCGGTGAAAACCATTCTTTACATACGGCACATTTTTAGTGACTGCCAAAGTCCCACTTTATGCCAGCTACCACTGTAGCTTCATTCAACAGATAGCAAACCTTCCACTGCCATGACTTGAGTACTGCTGAACTTGGCAAAAGTTCTATCATCTAAAATGTAGCTTGCTCAAAAATTGTCTCATGTATTTATTTATTTATTTAGAATAAGGGCATGCAAATAATATTTACTTGATTGGTGGCTGTGGATGAAGAATGCATTCAGGTAAAAAAAAGCTTATTAAAAGTGTTAAGATATCATAAGTCCCTGTGAGCCTATATCCCTTTTCCATTTCTTTGCTCCATTTGCTTTATTCCGCTCTTCTGCATTTTGAATGATGGCAGTAATGTGTATTTTTCTTTAACCACTTTTATCATCCCACAACCTATGTTATTAATAATAGACCAAGCTGTCAGTATCAAGGATCAAGGGACTATGACTGTTGCATTATCAGGTCTGATACCCCCAGAGATAAGCACAACTGCAGGAGGCAGTTGGATGGTGAAAAGTTCAAGTACTGACAGATAGTGGGTTATAATATAAATGGCTCTGTGGCTTAACTAGAATGTTATCAGACTGTTACATTTCTGTTCATGCTCGATTTCTCTTGTAATCAAATTGCCCTGAAGTAAACCACCTCATTTTGTTCAGTGCTAATGAAAATAAGGGGCTTCTATGAACTTTGGCTGATTTTTATTTGATTTGATTTTATTGGACTAAAAGTAATTTATTCACACCAGTAACCTTTGATTTTTGTTTGAGATTGGGAGAGAAGTGTAAATCTGCCACACATGTGATGTAAGACCTCAATGAACAGTAGTCAAAGTCATATTTATGCCATTGCTACTTAATCACAGAGAGCTTGGAGGCCCTGACAACTTCCATGCAATGTGTGCTGCTTTGTGTAATAGTGATAAAGACAGCAGTCCTAAGAACGGGCAAGTATGGTAACATTTCTTTTAAGATAGCCTGGTTTAGGGTGATACTAATAATAAGCTTTGCATACGGAATTATTTGCAAATTAATTGTGATGTCTGATAACGTTTAGTCAAGTGACTATCATTAACTGATTCACACGACTGCAGTAAACACAATTTAACCTTTTGTACAATATGTTTGTATGCCATCATTTGCATTAGAAAAATAATGTAGAAAATAAGTTTAATAATTAAGAATGTACACTAATTTACTGAAGGTTTGAGAATCAAGGCCCAAATACTGAAATATTGTATACAAATATAGGGGCGAAAAAACCTAAAAAGAAAAATACCAACTGAAAATAGTGTTTTAAAATAGTGTGTGTGTGTGTGTGGGGGGGGGGGGGGGGGGGGGCTCAGAGAGAATAGCTTTTAGTCATTACTTTCTCTTGGAAGCTAGATCAAATGCATCACATTCTCATTATAAGCTTCACAAGATAGTCTTTCAGATGATGTTAATTTTCTCCCAACAGGCCTCCAAGGTTTCAAACATCGATAACATGTTTCAAGGAAATACAAACAAATAAGACCCAAGGACTTACAATCAAATACTTCCTATGTATTTCAAATCCTAGTCAGCTAACCTTGAAAGAAAAAATTGAAAACCACAAATAAATTTAAATGCCTTTGTGATACCACACTGACTGGCCAAAGAATTATACCCTATTCACACAACCTTAATAATGCATGATCATCACGTATTAAACGATTATGAAAGAAGTGAATGGCAGTCACAGGTTTCCATGCGTGTTGATTGCACATTGTTTTGGAAGTATGGATAGGGTATTAATCAATGTCCTAAATAACGAGTCGAACCATGTAAGGTTTCTATGATTTTGGCCACTTTAACGTGTTTGTTTGTCACAATATGTTTACATAGCAAGATGCTCCAGAGTTGTGCTTTTCAAGTAGTGGTTTTCTGCCATTCCAGGAACACCTGGGAGATTGTCTTGATGTTCAATGCAGTTAATGTAATGAGGACAAGCCGATTGCACAGGCACCCATTGTCATACCCCTTGTGAAGTTACAGCGAGCCTTCTGCTGTTGCTGAATGGTTATACAAAATTCTCACAGCTGATATAGGTTTAGAGGATCACATAACATGTCTCATGACCATTTGGGGTATTTTTCAGGGACAACCTGGAATTTGATCATAGACTGCAAGTTGTGAATCTCTGAGAAATTAATCTTTTTCTACTGTGTCGGTAGCATAAGTGTAACAGTGTGTCTCTTGTCCCTGCAAAAAAAAAAAAAGAGTTGTGCTTTTTCAAGTAGTGGTTTTCTGCCATTCCAGGAACACCTGGGAGATTGTCTTGATGTTCAATGCAGTTAATGTAATGAGGACAAGCCGATTGCACAGGCACCCATTGTCATACCCCTTGTGAAGTTACAGCGAGCCTTCTGCTGTTGCTGAATGGTTATACAAAATTCTCACAGCTGATATAGGTTTAGAGGATCACATAACATGTCTCATGACCATTTGGGGTATTTTTCAGGGACAACCTGGAATTTGATCATAGACTGCAAGTTGTGAATCTCTGAGAAATTAATCTTTTTCTACTGTGTCGGTAGCATAAGTGTAACAGTGTGTCTCTTGTCCCTGCAAAAAAAAAAAAAAAAAAAATAGAAGAAGGTTTGTCTTCTGAATAAACTGAATGCACAGAATGCTGTCTTCATGAACATGATCATTTCAAATTTAAGAGGGTCTCCTCGGACATGGATGCACATCATTAAAAGGCAATCTTGACAGCTGCAGAAAGCACGTAATACAAAAGAAAAATACAGCCAGCTGCCATTAAAATCTGTGATTACATGTTTGTGCCTGAGGCTGGCTGAATGAACACCTGCTCCAGTTATTACAACACTATCTGAGATTTGAATGCAGTATTTCAATAATGTTGTGAAGTGTTGGAGGGATAAATTATACCAATTCCACACAGTGAACTCTGTAAGGTTCGACAGATTAGAGACAATCAAGGTACTAGGAGACTGTGCAAACACAGCACAACACAATCCTAACAAAACTCCGATATTGAGTCTACTGTCCATCCAATTTAACAAGTTTGCACAAAATTCACTTTTAATGTCCCAGGAACTTGGGACCCTCCTAGCCTGGTTGGTGTAGCAGAACACTACACATTAACCTAGTGTGTAGTGTTCTGAGAAAATTAAGAAACAAAAAGTATGTTTTCACAGGATGCACTCAACAGTTCTTTTGTTTTTTTAATATATGTTGTAATAATATATACAAAACATACTTACTTTTTTTTTAATAGGGCTTCTTGCATGATTAGGTATGTAACAGGTTTAAAAAGGTTTCATGGTTAAAGAAGAATAAAAAATACTATACCTAAGCACTGTTGTGGTTCTACAGTACAATAACCTTTTGACATTTTCAAACACAGTCATCAAAGAGATTTTATAAAATACTATATATTTCCCAAATTATACATTTTAAATCAAATTATGTTTTAATCTAAGGTCATTTAAGGTAATCTCCATTGAGAACATAACCTCTGGGGACAGGATTGGAGTTAACTGAAAGAAAAGTTGAATACTGACACATTTGTTCCATACGATTTACCTCTAGTGTACATTACACATAGCCTACTTGGTAAATGAGCAACTGGAACTGGAACTCCTAAATGAGTAAATTCCCCTGAAAGTAGCACATTTGTTTCCATTGGCAGGAGATCGAGATCAAGCTGGATTGAACTGGATTGCTGGCTGCGAGAAATCTGTCTCTCCAACTTGCTCTTATGCATTTATTTAGCAGACACCTTTATCCAAGGCGATTTACAGAGACTAGGGTGTGTGAACTATGCATCAGCTGCAGAGTCACTAACAACAACATCTCACCCTAAAGACGGAGCACAAGGATGCAAGTCACTTGCTCAGGGTCACACAATGAGTTAGTGGTTGTGCCGGGATTTGAACCGGGGATCTCCTGGTCACAAGCCTTTTTCTTTAACCACTGGACCACACAGTTTCTTATGTATCAAAGCCAGTCAATTAACTCTTTGCTACCCAATAGCACAATTTATTATACCAACAGCTGTTTAAATCACTTTTGGGGACACCCCAAGAAATCTCCAAAGTTTTTTAGTCACGTTTGATACAAAGCATGGAAAAATTAGTTTTGAAGAGCAGGGCAATCTGATGCAAAGTCAGACCCAGTATTATTCTGGGTAAGGCAGTAGATAACATTGCCATTGTGTAATAATGGAGTTGCATTGCCAAGCAGAAAATCTATTTAAGTATTTTTGCATCATTTAAAGAACATTTTCATGTAGGTGACATTTCATTTTTTTACTTGAATATGTTATCTTTTGTATAATGTTGTCTAAAAATGCAATTGTGGTGATCAAACAAGATGCTCAAAATAAATAAATTTGCTTACAAATGAGAAAAAATTTCAGCGGCAAGGAAATCAGAGAGAAAATGTTTCTGTATTTGCTTGCTACCCAAAAAACTGTAGTACACACAGACACAGAAATACAGAACTTGTGCTCACTGGTTTTTCCAAATGTTCTCTGTGCAATCAAATGCACTACATCTGGCCCACTCGCACAGACTGACTCAGAGAATTTGTGTCCAAAAATAACTTATTTTTTTGGAATACTTCATTTATTAAGAGTTTAGTATAGTTATGGTCAATATTTCAATAAAGTGTACTTACTATTGAAAAGGTGAAGGCCATCTGCAACACAATTTTACATGTACCAGTAACATCAGTAATAATAACTAAGGATACAACTTTATCACTGTAAAAACATGTAAAAATTCATGGCTAAAAACAGACAATTACACGGATTGGTCACAGCTCAAAGTTTTGAACTTTACAAAAATATTTATTAATGTAATATATTGTAATAGTTTTGCTAAATAAACATCAATTTAATGTATTTAACATGTATTTAATACGTTTTAACACGCATCTAGTCAAAAGTAAACATATACATATATATATATGTATATTATTTGGGCTATTGCTCTCCTAAGTGCTTAGAACTTAATATTTTACTTTGCACTGTCACCAATTCAAAAGACGTGTGCTGCTCACTTCATATTTTCACTCTGAGTGGAAACAAATGGCATAATTCACAGATTTTGTGAAAGGCGTGATATAATTGTGTCCTAAATAATAACATTTGTAAGAATGTAAAAAGTGATGTGAACAAAAAAAACTTTACAGTCATGTGTTATTTTCCATAATATAACACCTCAAAGTAGATTAAGGCATGTACGGAATTAAAGACCGAAACCCAAAATTGTGAACCATTGGAAGTTTTAGGACCAGAATTAACTTGAACTAGTAGATTGATCAATTATTTTCCTTTATCTTGCTGGTCCCTTCTTCAGGCTGCTTATTGGTTATTGCCTAGCATCCTAGTTCAGAAATATAAAATGTAGACATTTGTCTTTGTACAGTTTTGTAGTCTAGCCAGTGGTGACATTTTGCTTTTACAAATTGAATTGCAAGCCTTTTAAAAACAAATAGGATACAAGACTCTAATGCAATCCATATTACACCTCTTTTAACTCGCAAGGTTCCCCCTGCAGTCCGTTGCTGTCTCTTTCGATACCGTTTTCCATTATTTACAAATGCAAGTCACCACTGACACTGAAAGCAATTAAGTAGTAGAGTAACAAGCAGAACAAGAGTTTTCTGTGTCTCTTTCTGACATATTGTAGCCAAATTGTAACACATTTGAATTGCTTTGTTATGAATTTTATATATATATATATATATATATATATATATATATATATATATATATATATATATATATATAATTCATAACAAAGCAATTCAAATGAGCTTAAGTTCACTTCTCAAATAGGTACACTGACCTTAGTTTGTAGATTGAAGTCCCAGAGACCAATATGTTTTTACTAAAACAAGCAAGCAAACAAAAGTATGGTAGAACTACGCATTTCAACACAGCAAGTCTTTGTGAGGTTCGCAACGTTTGCCTGACGAAGACCTGTTGTGTTCTACCATTCTTTTTTTGTTTGCTCATTTGAGTGGGCTAGCAATTGGTCTATGTACCTATTTGAGAAGTGAACGTAAGCCCAACCAGACTTTCTTTTGTTTTAATATACAATCACCTTATTGTTGGCACCTCATTGTGGTTAAGCATTGCAGTGCACAGATGTTTCTTTTTTTCTAATATATATATATATTAGAAAAAGTAGAAGGCAGATAGTGTGCTCTGTCTTAGCTGCTGTGAAGAAAAGTGCTGTATTAAACCTGTGTGTTTTTTGTTTTGTGTTTTTGTGACAGGTAAACAGCTTAGCCGTCCTGCGAGTTAGTCAGGGACTTACCTGTGTAGTCAGTGCTCCAAAAACGGAGTTAGGTGTTTGTTTCTGTTTTACTTTGTTTTGTTTTTGTAAGTTAAAAATAGCTCGTCAGCGTGAGAAAATCCATTTCTGTGTGCTGGGTCGATTTTTAAAGGTGCAACGAACCCGAAAGTGGTGCAGTCGTTTCACTATATATATATATATATATATATATATATATATATATATATATATATATATATATATATATATAGATAGATAACAATGAAAATAAAAATTACAGGTACATTATTTAAACAGTTGCAGCAACACATGGGGACGTACATAACACTATATTTTTCCCCAATACTTACTCTTTAATACATTTATTCAAGCATTGGTTGTTAAGCCCAAAACATGTAATACTATAGCTTCATTAAAAAAAAAGTGTTTGTTCTGCTATCAATTAACAAACCTATTCAAGAGGGTATGTTATTTTCACAAAATAATAATAATAAACTGACATAATACCAGAAACATACCCTCCAACAATTGAGAGAAGAACAGGTCCACTTGTGTGGCATCAAGAGAGCTCATAGTGTGGTAGTGAGTGACCTGCTTCCACAGAGGTCTGGCGGCATGCCCCTCTCAGAGAATCTTTAAAATGTTAACTTCATATGCAAGTTCCTGCAACTTAGAGTGCACATTTTTACATTTAGTTACAACAAAAATCTGTATGTGTTTCATTATGTCTCACAAAATCTCACTAACAAATCGCATCATGCTGAAGAGCCTTCACTGTCTTCTTAACTCTGTGCTCAGTTTCCTGTCCTGGATTTGTTTTTAAAGCAGGTGGTATAAATGGACTCACTCCAAAAGTATCCTTTTTTAATTTTAAGAGCACAAATACTACAGAAGGAATATAAATTGTGCCTGTGCCTGCATGATATACTGTATAAACATTTGTATATTCTTATCAAAATACATATTGAATAGAGAGAAGAAATGACAGATAGCATTAGTGTTTTTCTGGTTGGGATACATAGTATTAGAAGCGAATTGTGGTAGGACTACAGCAGTACTGAACATTGTTAGCTTACTGAGTAGGTTACCAACTTGTAGTATAGCTTCTTAATCTGTAGAGTTGGCAGGTGATGAGAATTTCATTTAGTATAACCAGAAAATCGATACACAGTTTGTAATGTTGGTTCATTGTATTCCTCTTTATTACCAATAGTGATTTGCCAGATGCCATTACATTTGCCAATAAGCATATTTTATTATTATTATTATTATTATTATTTATTTCTTAGCTGACGCCCTTATCCAGGGCGACTTACAATTGTTACAAGATATCACATTATTTTTACATACAATTACCCAGTTATACAGTTGGGTTTTTACTGGAGCAATCTGGTAAAGTACCTTGCTCAAGGGTACAGCAGCAGTGTCCCCACTGGGAATTGAACCCACGATCCTCTGGTCAAGAGTCCAGAGCCCTAACCACTACTCCACACTATAACAGACTGCCATTTGGCTATAGTTAAAATAACTGAACTCTATTTTAGTATGTAAATGTATTTATTGGAATACAGACATTTTTTTCTCTCAGTTCAATGATGTATAATGCATCAAAGAAAAGCCAAAACAAGATTTGAAACATATTCTAAATCATTAAGCATTCAATGAATTGAAAATCTGTGGGTTTAAAAAACATTGATTAATGGGGATTTGTCCTCTGGGATAATTATGGATCTAAATGAGTGAGGAAGACAATGACCGGCTAAACTGGCTTGAAATAAATACATTTAAATTAAATGTGTATTATTACAATCATGTGTTACCTTAGGAATAATGGATAAATGAGATGGGTTAAGATTAAGAAATCTAGGTGTTTCAATGCCTGGCGCCAGCAAGAGTTTCAGCCTCACAAAAACACGTTAAAAATATTTTCCTCTTAAAATCTCTTCAGTTTTTAATCTCCAGCGCCCAACCCTGCGTGTAATAATGTTAAGAATTCTTCCCTTACATATTCTTCTGAGCAGTAATGGGACAAGCCATGAAGGTTCTGAGTGCGACTGCTCCTGCCCGGAAATAAACCAAACAGATTCTAACAGAATATCTTTAAATAGACTGTCTCTACCAATATCTTTGCTGTCTACTGACTATCTGTCTAGCAGATATTTGTTTGCTAAATATCAAGCCTTGAGACTGGAGCTACTGAGAGCATAGGCTCGTGTGTGTTTTAATTCTCATTCCCCTCTTGGCAATTACTTTACTTTATTAACCCTGGCTTTTAACAGAACATTATTTGCTGTTATACAAACCTATTAGTTTGTGTTTGCTCTTTGTAGTTATTATTATTATTATTATTTATTTCTTAGCAGATGCCCTTATCCAGGGCGACTTACAATCGCAAGCAAATACAAATACATTCAAGTGTTACAATATAAGTCATACAATAAGAACAAGAAATACAATAATTCTCAAGTGTGACAAACCACAATTCAATAATACAGCAGATAATAGTGAAAGTTACATCAGGATATGATTAAATAGTGATAGTTACATCAGGATATGATTAAGTACAAAATACTACAGATTAAACACTTGGCAGATTACAATATTCTGAGGTACAGGATTAAATGCAGTAAAATAGGGGGCAGATAAGAGCAAAATAAAGCATATTTAAATGAAGGGTGATAGTGTCCCAGGATACAACAGAGGAGTTCTACAGGTGCTGTTTGAAGAGGTGAGTCTTAAGGAGGCGCCGGAATGTGGTCAGGGACTGGGCAGTCCTGACATCTGTAAGAAGGTCGTTCCACCACTGCTTTACTTTATACAGTTCCCAAATACACAGCGTGGCCTTGAATCCCAATAACAATTTCGTAAATTAAAGAATCTACTTCAGGAATATTAATTTAATGCCTGAAATATTGGCATACAGAGTGAACGCTGGATTCTTTATGCATCCACTTGACACTATCTGATCTTCAGGGAGCAGGCTTATGATGCTGCCATGAAAGGCAAACAAAAGATGTCAAATTTAATACGAATTGTAAGTTATTGACATGCACATAATGAAAATTGAGCTGGCTTGTTATAGTGTGCATACTTTGCCAGCTGCATTTACAATTATAATCCAATAACAGGGAATTGCAAAACCATTTTTTAAAGAGTAACAATGTAAAATAAACACACGTTTGTTTTTTTTACCCCCAAAGGTTTTGTGCACTTTTTCCACTGTAAATTTCCCTCCTGTGGTATTCTGTGAATAAAAAAATAAATAAGAAAGCTTGTGTAACAAGGTGTTAGTCAATGTATATATTATATACATTTTTGAGTGTGGGGTTGTGTATTTTTATTTTTTTATTATAATTCATTTATAATTTAATGTATAATCTTGTGCAGTATAGTTTTGTGTGTAAATGTTTTCTTCCTTGATGTAGTCCTTGTTTTCATTGCCTTGTTTTACATGTTAATTGCGGCTGATCTGTTGCTATGGAGATTTGATGCACTCCGTGTCTATTGCACCATTTTCCCTACCTGATGCAGAAATGCACGCAGCGGGTTCTTTAAAAGGGGACCTCTGTCTTCTGTGAGGCAGGCTGGCTATTTTGTATGGAGTACCTGAGTTGGAAGAACACACTTTTTTTTTTCTTTGTGTCTGGGAACAGAGAAGGTAGACTGTAATCTTTTTTTGGTTTCTGTTTGAAGTGCGTCCGCCGACCGAGAAAAAAAAAACCTTTGCAGCAAGCCACAGAGACAGTGAAGGTTGTCGGGTTGGTGAGTGTGTGTGACGCTGGGTAATTGGCTGTATAGTTAGGGTGAGTAGACGTCCCGATAAAATCGCGATCGTCTCGATATTAGGGGCTTTGTCCCGCGTACTGATTGAGGTACTGTCAGGGCGCCATTTGTCCCGATTTTCAGAGTAAACTTTGAAAACACAGGCGTAAAATGTGATTTTTTTTTATTTTCTCGTTATGAAATTTCGTATATGTGGCTGCTGTACTGTCTCGCGGTGCAACAGCATACTCTACTGGTTTAGGGCGTGTTGTTTGAGTGAGTTGTTTGCATTGCATCTATGTGGCTATCCAACCACGTTAACCTGCAGTCATATGATGCAGTATGTGTCATGTGTTTTTCTTGGTGTGTGCGCCTGTGAGTCCGGTTTTACTGGCGAAGTGTCCTAGTGGCTGGTGTTGGTGGCTGGTGTTGAGATTGTCACTAAAAAGCAAAAAAGACTGAACACAATTACCGAACGCAGTAGGGGGAAAAATGGATTCAATCATATGCCTATGGTCAAATCATCCAATTAGGATTAGGATTATTATTAGGATTTCACTGACATTTCCTAGACCTGTTTAAACATTAAATTCACCTAATATTTCAGAGCACAATAAAAGCCTAAAAAATAGTGGTACCTTACTAAAACAGAGTGCTGTCATTTGTTAAAGGCAAGCATGCAACATCCCCCAGCTGTTGCCGACATTCTCTGTCTGGTGTGGATTTGCCCATACATTGAGACTGCACGTCTCCATCCACTGAATTGGTTGGCAGTGTAAGGCAAAGCTTTGCCAGGTTACACAGATGTGGACATCAATTAGAAACAGTCTCAAAACTCATTTACCCAAAGGTATCTGGCATACTTTAATAAAGTCCATATATGCAGCATATTCGTTGTCATGTTATTTGTCCCATCCAGGAATTTATTTTACAAGTACCGAGTCAAAACAAAGAAAATGTGCCTATTCGGGTCTAAAATTCTAACTGCATTTAAAAAGTAAACAGCAGGTTGTTTGCACCAAGGTAGTGCTTGTGCTTGATTGGACCTGTAATGCTGATTTAACTTGGCTACAACCGACACAGGAATACTTGGTCTGCGCTGACTTTCCAGTTTGTTTTCTGAAAGCTCTTGTTTGTTTTACGGTCTGTTCAGCAGCCTCTGTAGTAATGTGCGATTCTGAAGTTCTAGCGATCGATCGTATTTTCTTTAAGTCACATTACAAGATGTGCAAAACAATTACCTCCATCTGCATGTACAGTTTCTTTGGAAAATGTCTTGTCATGATCCTCAGCCGAAATATACTTTTCTTGTTTTGCTTTGTCGTCCATTTTTTGTATTTTATGTCTGTTTACGTCTAATGCTGAAAACTAGATTTTAGCAACCTGAATCAAAACAATGCAGCACTGACTTTGTCCCACCTGCTACGTACAGAAAAGCCAGTACAGACACACTGATTAAAATATTATTGTCAACAAGAAAGTTAACCGCGTTGGAGTATTTTTTGTTTTCGCCTAAGTGTAATGCATACAGGAATTGGCTACTCTGCTTTTATTTTATTAGTTATTTGTTTTACACCGGATTTACATGTTATAATAAACTCATAATTACTACCTCTAGAGTAAAGTTCATAAATTGTGTTTTTTAAATGAGCGAATACTTACTAGGAATGCATTCAAAACAATACATTTTATTACACAATACGTTCAGAAAATGAATTAAACATGCAATAACACAATACGTTCAGAAAATCAACCACAACAAGTGCAGCAAATATTACACTAAAACATTACAATAAAATCCAAGGCATATGAAAATACCCTTCATTGTTGTTATTATTATTAAAGTATTTTTGCTTGTTTGTTTGGTTGTTCCAAGCCTGGCGTCGGCATTCTTTTTGATGTTCAATAGGTGTTGCTACAACTGTTTAAATAACGTACCTCTAATTTCGATTTTCATTGTTAACATCCCGACAACTTTTTTACACATAACTTTTTAAAGTCTGTTTCAAAGTTCTTTTCACAATGTCTGCACTAGTGCACTGATAGTGTAAGGATTATTGCTCACGCTGTCAAAGGTAACACAGCAGTAACGATCCATGATGTGGTACGGAACAGAAAAGCCGATATACCCTTGTTATGTTTTTTTTTTAATTGCTCTTACTGCAGTGATTTAGAGGACAGATCTCAAACCACAGTGCACTACAGTGGACATTTTGAAAAGAGCTTTGAAACAGACTTTAAAGTTATAAGTTTAAAAAGTTGTCACGATGTTAACCATGAAAAGAACATTAGAGGTACATTATGTAAACAGTTGTAGCAACACCAATTGAACATTAAAATGATGTTAGCTATATTTTTGTAACTCCGCTACTTACTCTTTAATGTCCTTTAATGTGTCCAAAATGTCAGCTAAATTTGCATCTCTCCTAAAAGACATTACTGGCGCTTTTGGAAATATTTGTTATTGAAATGAAGTATACACATATATCTTTTTGATTTCTTATGCTTTTGCTCGAGTACAAAGTTTGCTCTGTTTAAGTGGAATACAATAAAAAAAAAAAAAATCCAAAGCTATTAAAAAAACAACTTGAAAACATTCGGAGCTGTTTATTTATAATGTTTTATACACATACCTCATAAACTGTAGCTAGGCCTATTTAAGTACCAGGTTGATGACGGTTGATAACTGCACTGGACCAGATTTTTTTTAAAAAAAAAAACAAGCTGGAAGGCGAGGAGAATCAAAATTACATTATTGCTACAGTAAAAGCTTGGACTCTGACCTTTCCAGTCATTTTTGGTGCTTCTAAAAGTAGCTGAAATTATATTTACTAACTGAAGTGCCTCCTCGTCAGCGCAAGCAAAGCTCTTGTGTTTCAATTTCATACCCTGAAGAGGAAGATGAAATAAAAGTTATTTACCATGACGCTCAGTTTCTAGTTTAAGCAAAATGTACATCTCTTTTTTTACAAGGTAAAATAAATTGTAAATGTTATAGAGTACATCAGTATGTGTGAGAATATGAGAATTTCTAAATAACAGGGAAAGATATTCTATAATCTGAGCTTTGAAAGTTTGCTCACAAATTGATGTTTTCTTTATCACTGTAAAAAAGACCTTAATTAGCACTAATCGTTTACTACCATAGCTAAGGTAACTTGGTAACACTTTTGTTTATAAGTGATTATAATCAATGTATAACTATGTTATTAATTATGCTATTAACACTTATAGAATATGATTAGATATAATAAGACTATCATTATACACTTTTGTCTGGTTTTTGTTTGCTATTGTTTATACTCGCTTATAACAGATACAGTCTGTGTGTCTTTCTATGGCTGTATGTCTGTGTCTTTTTATATGTATGTCTCACCAATTGTATGGGTCTACTTTGCTTTTGCAATAGTTATTATACACTTTTCCTTTTTTTCTGCTATCGTTTATAATCACTATAACGGATCCCTAAACTATAATGTTACCGGTAACTTCAGGTAGTCCAAGATTGTGGTAATTGTGGTCGGAATGTCTTATTTGTAATGAGAAAAAAGAAAATCAACAGCAGGATCTGTGTGAAACCAGCCATTTATTGCACAAAGAAGTGAAATTAGGCTTTTCATTATGGTATGATCTATGAAAACGACGTAAAAAAAACCCCCAAAACTTTAGTCTTGAAAAAAGATGGGTAAGGGGTAATATATTTGATGTATTAACTGTCTCTATACAATTCTAAATTGTATAGATAAAGTTAACCAAAGTCAGTATTCCAAGCCAAGCCAAGCACAAATGGAAGCTGAGCAAAAGTAAGTTTTTAAAAAAAACAAATCTGTCAACAAGCACGCTCCAACTGCAAGACTAAATGGAACAAAGTGGCTTGGTTGCTTAGTGAAGCCAGTTGTCATTGAACAGGTTATAGCAGAATACACACAAGGATAGAAAGCCACAATATTTAGATAATGTTTTACGTAGCCAGAAACAATTTTAACTCACTCTCAAGAAGGTTATGCTTTGTAAAAATATGATTCCTGGCAAGCCACTGGTGATTTCATGTCTGAGAAATTAGTAATACCCACCCCTGGCAGGATCACAGTGCAGGGGGAATAAGGAAAGGATTGGAAGCACTCTCATTAGGCACGTCACTCATAGAGGTAGGTTTGTAAGAATACTGAAAGTCTGGCTTGTATATTTATTCTGTGGAGTGTTCATGAATCATAAATTGGGAAGAAAGGATTTGCTGCTGTTTGTGGCACATCAACATACAGTATATTGCCAAAGATCATGTTACAATAACTGATGGGGGTTATTTGCGGTTGACCCTGTATCTTATGGTATGAGTGTCTCCTGGGCGGTGAGGGTGAAGATGAGCAATTCTGATATGCGTTTCTGTGATTATTATTGTTATATTGCCATTTTTTAAACATTATATTTCGAAAAACAACCAACCTACAAAGTTACGAAATTAAATATAATTTTTCATGTAGGGCTAACGAGTCTTACATTTTTATTATGAGTTTTAGAATTGTAAATGATTTCTGAAGTTAATTATTTTCGAAAATAATTTCTTATAACAATTTGTAGTAATACCCCTTGCTTCTGAAGAAACTGTTTTGAGTCTACACTCCACAGCACTTAGCCAAAGCTAGAGAAATTATTTTAAAGCAGGTTTTCAAGCATCTCTTTTATGAAGAGGGCTACAATACTGACAATACTAGCACATTAAGAAGTGATTAACAACTTGTGTATAGCTGTAGCAAGTTTGTCCAAAGTACAGTAGTCTCTGGCTAAGAGAACACCCCTCGAGAAGCAAGCAAAGTGTCCTTATAGCCGAAGTGTTCTCGAAGACGGAGTTAGCCACCAGACACAATATGAATCAATAAATAAGTAAATACATACAGTATGTATTACTTGTCATGAAATTAACTGAATAAGTAAACTTAATAATAAAGTAACAGACAAACTAATGTTAATAAAACTAAAGCAAAACAACAGTCAAAAAGCTTAATCACTATGTACTATGAAATTAGCTGGCGGGTATGTTTAGGGCTATCACACTGTCAGAAGCAAAAATAATGTGAGTTACTTAGGGTTAATTTAACATTAAAAAACTGTCAAACTAAATTAACACAGAACCCCTACACATGTTACAAAATGCAGCAGCACTATACAAGACAGGCACATTATTTAACAGAATGGTGAAGCAACTCACCAGAACAGGAAACACCAAATTGCTCTGTGACTTGTGTCTGATTCAGGTTTTTTTCAAGAGCTCGAACAATTTCCAACTTTGTGTAGCAAGAGAAACAGTGCAGCATTTTGCCGTTTGTTTACATGCCATTTTGTAGCGATGAGGTCCACTCGTGGAAATCAGAATACAAAACAAGGCAATGATATTGACAGTGGTTCTGGAAAGATTTAATAAACCATTCAATGTGCCTCAAGATACTCTCGTAATGACAAGTCGCTTTCTTTTACAAAGCTGTATCCATGGTGAATGAATTGCTATCAGTGCCAAGAAGGTGTTCTTTTAAGCGAAGTTCCTGTTCCTTTAGCCAGAGCATTTACAATGGGAAGAATCAGTTTCACCACAAAGGTGTTCACTCGAAGTGTTCTCTTAGGAGGTGTTGTTTTGTTCCTGTGTTTTTGTTTGTTTGTTTTATTATTTATAATTAAAGTGCACACAAGCATGTTTAAACCTGCAGTTTTCTTGTCTCTGAGTTGCCTTTCTGGTAGAAACAGCCATGCCAGTGACGCTACCCTGTCACAGGATGCCATTAAAACTTTTAATTAATAAAACCATTCAAACGATGCAGGGACCAATTATAATTATTTCAGGGTGAGGGGCTATTAACATAATCCATCTTTGGCTGCATTAATCCTCACGTTTTGGCATGAAGTAAGAGGAAACTGGCTTTAAAATTTTTAATATCTTTATATACTTTCAGCTTGTTCTAACAAAAAAAGATGAATTTGTTTAAGATTACAAAGCAGGCCTGCTATTCATCTGCTGTTTTAATATGGTTGCTATATTAATTTTGGCAGTATCAGTTTCTATCTAAAATTCTAGTAACTATTTAACTGCTTTACTCTTTAATAATACAATGTGGTATAAACCAGTTCAAAGTGATGGATATTGAATACTGTATTGAAGAGTTGCCCTTTTGGCTGGGGGCCCATGGGGAGTGCTGCATTGCCCTTTGCACTTAATTTGACCTAATGTCTGCCTAAAACAGCTATAAAGAGAGCTCCATATTTAAAGAGTAAGTAACAGGGTTCAGAAAAATGTAATGTTACACGGCCCCACGTGTTGCTACAACTGTTTAAATAACATACCTGTATTTCTTCTTTTCATTGTTAACATCCTGACAGCTTTTTACACTTATAACTTTAAAGTTATTTTCAAAATGTCCACTCTAGTGCACTGGGGTTTGAGATCTGTCCTCTAAATGACTCCAGGAAGAGCGATAGAAATGTGGGCAATAATCCTATCAGCATTTTGAAAAGGGCTTTAAAACAGACTCAATTTAGAAGTGTAAAAAGTTGTCAGGATGTTAACAATGAATAGAAAAATTACAGGTACATTATTTAAACAGTTGTAGTAACACATGACACGAAATTAATAACTGACAAATCAATAACTGTGGCATTTCCATCCCCATGGTTCCCTTAACAACCCTATGCAATGTCACCTTCCTATGCCCTACCGTTTGTGAGATATGGAGCGTTGATGTGGTAAACTTACTTTCTAATCACCCTGTATATATACAGCCTACTTCTCATGATGTGCAACACAGTAGGTAATTCCTGCATAATCGTATACACTCAATCATAAATGAATAAGTCATGCATACACATGTTTCAGTTAATGTCTTCCTCAGTCCTACTGTGTTCATTTTTGTCATGGAATTTATAGCTTGTGCTGTGTATTAAATCCTGTTGGAAAAAACCCTTTCTTACCTGGACATGTCATGTGCTACAACACTGTAACTGTACCTTTATTTAAAAAGTACAATAGGATGGGTAGAGCATTTTCTAATACTTAGCATACTGTATTGCATATACTATAAAGCACAACAACACAACTCTACAATACAGTAACACTTTACATGTGTCTGAAACTTCACTAACAACTCAGAAAATACATTTTTAGTTTGCATTGTTCACTAAAAACTGGCAGTTATTTCACATCATTTGCATCTATTTAGCAAAGCGGTGGTTAAGGCAGGAATTCGTCATATGGTAATATAGCTGGTATCTCATTCGCCATTCGATAAACAACCCGTCCAATGATCAGCTAGAAAGGACATTATATGTTACCTCCATTTGTCCCCGCTGTATGTCAGTTCGACTCCTCCCCCAGCCTCTACTTTTAGCTTCATCTAATGGGGAGGGCAGCCTGTCCCCCTGCCTATGGCTTCCCTACAGTCAGCATCTCCACTATCAGCAAACTAAATTCTGGGCAGGAGTACCTCGAAAGGCGAGGCTGAAGGCCAAAGACTTCATGAAAATATGTATAACATCGTATTTGTTGTCTAAGCTTTAATAAATATTGTTTTCTATCACATGAGTTTTCCTGGCTGAAATGTGGTTAACAGCAGTACTGGGTGTTTGTCACAAGAATTATAGAGGTGAAGTATTGTAACCCAGATTCAGCAACCACAACAGCTTGAAGCATCTGAAAACTTGCCTTCTTTCATGAGTTCCTAAAGGCATAAACTGAGTGAAGAAGGGATGTGAACCTCACAAAATTTGAGATTCTTTGGGCCCTTTTTTATGAAGCAAGTGCAAAGGCAAAGATAAATTGACACAGGAATACAGCAATTTCACTTTATAAAGCTTGCAATAAACAGTAACCTTTTACCTAACTACACTGTAATCCCACTGTAATAACACAGTAATTACACATATAGCTGTGAAGTTACAATACAAGATCTATTACAAAATGAAATGTTGGCAGGTGCTAGCGGCTTTTGTAACTACACGATATTTACAGACAACGTTGTGTACTTACAATGTAATTATAATATAACCAGACATGCAGTGCAGTTAGAGCCATTACATTTAATGTGTATACCCAATTAAGAATCCTAACTAGTGTATAATTTAAGGGCATATTCCTACAACTATACTGTTTCTTGCTAGGTTTTAAACAATGTTTTGTTCCTCTCTGTCTATGCCTTTGCACTTGCTTCAAAAGAAGTCCACATTTGCATTAAATTATCTTTTTGAGAAATGATGTGGTAACTTCGTTCAGAATTTAAATAAAGGGGCTTTAAAAGGTTACAGTACAAAAATTATACCATATCACGTACTTCTTAGTATATTTACTTGGTCAACTGCTGCGTCGGGCAGCAGTGTGGAGTAGTGGTTAGGGCTCTGGACTCTTGACCAGAGGGTCGTGGGTTCAATCCCCGGTGGGAGACACTGCTGCTGTACCCTTGAGCAAGGTACTTTACCTAGATTGCTCCAGCTGTATAAATGGGTAATTGTATGTAAAAATAATGTGATATCTTGTAACAATTGTAAGTCGTCCTGGATAAGGGCGTCTGCTAAGAAATGAATAACAATCAAAAATTGTATACAAACCACATCAGAATTTGTTGTACATGTTTCTGATTTCAGCAGCTCTTACTTCACTTATTACAATTACGAGAGCTTCTGTTTTATATTGTGGTGTACAGTGCGAGAGCTGATGATTTGTAAAGCTCATTCGAGTGAAGATGGCTATGGTAATAGGACCATTACTTTGGGGAAATGAGCCAATGAGCTTGCTAAATGCAAGAAATGAATTGGGCTTGTTAATTAAGCAAAGCCACCTAGAGAATCCAACAGGATTCTATCAAACTTCTATTTTTAGTGGTTATCCCGAGATAATCATGCAGGGGTGCAAATATGGTGCTATGGCACTATATTATAGCGTCAGGGTACCTCATATGGTGCTAGCAATATTGAATTGTGTTTAATTTTTGACTATTCTGGCCTGGAGTATATAAAGCCCCATTTAAGTAAATTATATCTGAAAGAAGTCAAGTATCTGGCAAGCTCTGTGATGAAAAGGGCATTTGGTATAAGAAAATGAAGAGAACAATGATCTAAATGACTGTAGCTGCAGAAAAAAAGTTAGCCAGAACCAAGCACAAGTAAGTACAAGCCTAAATGTACTGAAGAGTTAATGTAGCACATCGTGCCCAGTGGTGGCATTAGGGACATGCAATCTCATGGGGCCCCGTGGCAGATTTTATTAACAATATGCATAAAAACATGACAAGACAACAAAGGTGACAGTTACGTGTCACTGGTGACTAGGTAAACCCAAAGTGCAGTGCATATCGTTTTTTGACAAGTTCGGGCCAGTGGAGGGACTCGTGCCGAGTGCTGCCTACTAGTGCACAGCACACATGACTATTAGGGGAAAGAATTAAATTACCAATACTGACAGCCACGAAAAAAACAGAGGGGGGTTATCCTGGATATTGTAAATGTGTTTATGGTTAACAAATACAAAAAACATTAAAATTAAAAATAAGGTATACCTTTTTTACAAGTGATTACATAGCCCGGTTTAATTGTTTGATTATTTTTGTAATAGAATAGACCTATTGAATTTCATATTGCATTTAAGTGTACAGTCTAAAAAACAAACCCCATATGTAACAAGTAGAATAACCCATCTTCTAGTGCGGACCGTTGCTTATGCTTTAATTACCAAAGTGTAGGAGCGTGAAAAAGAAAAATGAAGCAGAATTATCCTAGCGGCGCTGAAAAGCGAAAGCAATCACAAGAAAAAACAAAGCGTATGGTAACTTACCCTAAACTAACATCATTCTTTGCATCACAGTAAGCGGCAGGCGATAAAGAAGACTTCGGCGGCTGCAGCTACTGAGGATGTTACTGGACCACGAGCTGAAACACCTGCAGATGACGTGGAAACCGAGGAGGGTCATTTCTCACATCATGCTGTGGCTAGCACAGCCGATATCAACATGTTATCTAATGACCCAGTGCTTTGGCCAGATCATCAGATAAATTATGCAAAATTGTAAAAAAGAGATCCGAAGCAGATTATGGAAACAGAATTTCCACAGAACGATGTGGTAGCGGTTGCACGTCGGTTTACTAAAGAGAACAACTACATGCACATGAAGAACAGTGCCAAAATTCTTCAAATGTGGCTTGTATATTCTCCTTCGGATGCAGTGTTTTGCTTTTGTTGTGCACTCTTCAACAAATGTGATAGCAGTCTTTCCAAGGCAGCGCCTTTCACGTGCTGTAAAAGAACATGAACATTCAAAGCCACACGCACGGAACATGGGAACATGGTGCAACCTACAGGTAGGAATGAGCACTAATACTGCTATTGATCACACCATGGAATTAATTTAGCTGGAACAGAAGTACTAGAAATCTGTTCTGGCTAGACTTGTAGCCATTGTTTGTCACAGAATGAAATCTGTCCTTTTGTGGACATACAATGAATCTGCATGATCCACAAAACAGAAACTTTCTTGGTCATTGTATTTTGATGCTTGGAAACCCTAAATACGTCACATGAATGCATAATAATAATAATAACACAGCCATTACACAAATCATGAGTGCAATCAATGTACCTGTGTTTGCCAGTTATCAGATAGTGTGGAGTTATTATCATGCTTATTATTGCCAACAGTCAAGGTGGGGGTGAGGCAGAGATTTGTGACAGACATTGTGTTTTAAAGTGAGTTGAAAGCTGCAATAAACAAGCTTTCGTTCTAAGTTTAAAATCAGTTGTTTGTACATTTACTCAAAATAACCACATGTAGTATGCAACAAAAGCTTTCATATACCTAATAAACTGTGTGATTATTTTTTATAAGCACTAATTACTGTTGTTCTACATCTTGGAATTGTTTCAAGGGTCCCTACCTGGCAGCCCTGCCAGGTAGGGACCCTGGAATCAAGCATTGCATGGGGCCCTGTGACAGGATGGCGTGTGTGATGACGTCAGGCCAGAAGCAGGAACTGGAAAAGGATACCGCAGGTTGGGTGCAATGGCGTTTGCGCCGTCTTTATTCAAAATTCAACAAATATAAACCAAATGTTTTTAACAAAAAGAGAAAACTGTGCTCACCGAGCAAAATAAACAGTTAAACAAAAAACAAGTCACGAACACAAAAAAGAAATACAATAACGGGTCCAGGTCAGGCTGAGCTGTAGCCGTCACTGTTCCTGGACCTATTCTTAAACTTAAAGCTTTTTCTCTCTCTCTCTCCCTCGTTGCTCTCGCTCCTACTACACCACCCTGAGCTGGAGAGCTGCAGACTTTTTATACAGGTGACCATCTCCCGATTAGCAACAAATTAAATCACCTAATTAATTCGGGAGATGGCCACCTTCTGCACGAGTTTAATAATCAACGGCTACGCCGTCACAAATACATAAATAATAATATACGCGGCGCTTCGCCGTCCTAAAACACAATAAATAAATAAACAAACAAACAAACACAAAATAACATGGCCGGAGGGGGACCCCGTTCTAAAATAAAACAAACAAATACTGTACAGGGCTGCAGTTCGACCCTGAGCGACACAACACTCATTGCAGTAGATGGGGGTGGTCTAAGCCAACTCTAATATGATATCCCTAATTTATTAATTGGCTGTGACAGGAATGTGATTCCTCTCTTTGTAGCCCCCAGTGCTAAACAGCTGGCCTACTTTAAGGGGAGTGGAGACCAATGCTGTTCTTGGTATTCCTCACGGTTACATCACAAAACCGCTTCATATAAAAAAAGAATCACGATGGAATTAATCATAGGTTATTACCTATTGTTTTACATGCTATGCATTTTGGTTTTTAGCTTACTAATGGCTCTTTGTTTCCAACCAGGAATGTCCTGTGCACAGTAGGCTAAACAGATTGAGAGCTTCATCATTTAAAAAAAGGTTTGATAGTAAGGGACACACACATACTCTTTCATGACAAGGGACAGTGTTTAAAGGAAATGGAAGCAGACCGATTTTGGACTGAATATGTTTGTACAAATTGAATGATGAATTGTACAATATATATTTTCAGAAACACCTAAGCCATTTACTGCAAAACAAAAGCTAATATTAACATCATACAAGGCTCACACTTCCCCTTGAGCTAATCTGATTATTACATAGATCATAAAACGTTGGGGAAATCAACCCTATCCCTCAAGATCAATATAAATCAGTAGGAACAGTTGGTAAATGATTTATCCTCATCATTCTAACTTCAGCAGCATGTTTTTTTGTTAACATTGCAGATACTGCACCTCAACTTTCCTTACACAAATTAAGCAGATGCTATAAAGAATATTGTAAATCAGTTATGTCAGATTTCTCTGGTAAAGTCCTAAAAGGGGGTTGCTTCTAAGAAACATCTAAATGCTTTAACAATCAATTACATATGATTGTTTGTTCACATACGGTTACTTTGAGTCTTTTTTTATCACCATGTCACAATAGCATTCCCATTCTTTTCATTGAGATCTTGATCCCAAATATTGTTCCTGTCCCTTGGAATTATGGGATTGTGACAGGAGTGAAAGGAGTCCCTCTTGTAATTCACCCTCCCGACTACTGGCAGCGCTGTGCACAGAGGGCCGAGACAGAGGAGAAAGGCTGAGTAATGGTTGGGGCAGAAGCCGCAGTGGTGGCGGCCATCTTAACTTGGGGAAGGACCTCATGGTTGAGCCCCATTATTGCAATCAGCTGTGCTGCGTTTGATGATTGTTGGGGTGGGGCTCGGCACTATTTAGGCTGTGGGGTTCTGCCATTTGTTTTTTTGACTGTGCTGGATTAACACCTGCAAGAGACGTGCTGGTTTGTTTGTTTTTCATTTATTTCTTTTCACCACTGAAGTCCTGTGTTTGCAGATCCTTGAAGAACTGTGCGTTTGTTTTCCCTTGCTTTCCCTACCCCTTTGGATACCTGGGCGGATTTGCAGCACAGCTCCTTCTGTGCCTTTGTGTTTGTGAAGCCTCAGGAGGGAGCTGGGGCAGCAGCTAGAGGACACCGGTTGCCACCGCGTGGATGAACCAAGTGAATGTTTTGTTTTAACTTTTGCGTCTCTGTGTAGTGCGGGACTGTTCTATTTACTGTTTTTATTTCAACCCTTGATTACTATTGTTAGTATTCAAGGGGGTTTCTTATTTTTGTTTGTGCAATACGGAATATTAATAAAACCCTGCCCAGCCCTGCCTTGCTGGTGCGCAGGTTGTACCTCACTGGCTGCCTGTCTCCGTCACTTCCTTCCATAACCCACCACAGGGATACACAGAGCTGTCGGTTTAGACATTGTGACATTCTGTATTGAATTGATATAAGCTCAATCTCAAAGTCCCAATGGCTAATGCTAAAAAAAACAGTGACATGTTTTGTAGGAAAGTAAATGCAGCCATTGGTCTGACCGAGTGTCATCTATCTAATGTTTGTCAATTCAGATCTGCATTTTAAAAAAGAAAAGATTAAAACCTGCTCTTCAGCTGCATAAAGGGTTCTACAGTCAGTGCAAAAGCTTTTGAATTCCCTATAGCACTGATGACATTTAATATTGCAAGAGAGAATGTAATGGAGTCATGTTAAAACTTTATCTATATGAAAGGATTGTGACTACTTACTACAGCCATGGATATCCTTATATTAAAAAAAGCTGTATGTGTTTGGTGCTTTAAAAGCAACACATATCCTACTATGCCACCCACCTTTGCGACTGCTCTCCCTCTGGAGGTAAATGAAGCTCAATTCCCCACCTTGGAGGCCCGGCAGCACTGGCCTTACTTCAGTACACTTTCTGTAGACTCTTTTGTGTTTTCTTTTGCAAGTAAGAAATGTATCTCTTTTTGACTCGAGAAATGATAGACAAGATAATCTGGATGTACGGTATCAAACACCGTAAACAAACTGAACCAGCAGCCATGCCTAATATCAGAGTGGAAATCCACTCAATTGAAATCATAAATGCGTACCACTGGATACTCCTTTTGAAACTATAGTCAGACTATAATCTCAGAGCGGCTAAACAAAAATGAAATATGTATGCACAGTGGTTTAGAGACAATATATAATACCATTAAAAAAATCTATTTTCTTTTACTTTCATTTTTCTTTTTGTATTTCTGAATCGTTTAGTTTAATGTAGAATACCCCATTCAGTCCATAATTAATTAGTTCCTTTTTAAATCCCTGTGACAGGGTGCCCACCCCTTGTCTATGTTAATTTATTTATGTATGTATGTTATTTATTTATGTATGTATATTATTTGTATTGTATTATTATTATTATTATTATTATTATTCGTAATTGTATTGTGCTTGTTTATATGCAGGCGGACGAAAGCCGTCCGCTGTATAGTATTGTTTTGTTTGGATGGGAAGGGAGGGGGTTAAATCCTTCCCTGCCAAAATACATGTGAGAATGTGTAGGTACAGACTATAAAAGCAAGGAGAAATGGAGGAGGTGAGTGTTAGAGGTGTTAAGAGCGAGAGCAAATGTACTTGTTTGTATAAAATATTTTGTTTGTGTTTACTTTGGCCAGTGTGCCCTTTATTTTGTGTTTTCTTCAACTGTTTTTTTTTGTTCAATTAATAAAAAGCTGAGCGCCCTTGCGGACTGTATTTTTTATGTTATACTGTATGAAAAATGTGTTGGCCTTAATAAGCGAGAGGGACATTTAAAAAAAAAAAATACATACAAATAAAGAAACTATGTTACAAAAAAAAATTAAGAAACTAGTTTGGCAAGGTTTTATGTGATTAACAAAGCAGCCTCAGGGGGGAAAAAACCCTAGAAAAGAAAATGTTTTATTGGGAAAGTGTTCCCTAAAATGTTAACAGGCTTAGGGGAAAAAACACGCACTGTTGTTTGACAGGGCTCAGTCCTATACGACTACTTGAATAATTTGGTTTAATATGTGAGGACATACCGAAGAATCAAATACTGTATTACAAATATAACTGTATTAACATAACTGTATTAACAAAAAATGCTGCCAAAATAACATGTTTATCTTACATGTTCACAGGCATGTGTGCAATACAGCTTTTGACGTCCCTGCCCTGCATTTGCAGGCTAGTAGCCTTGTACAGTACTTAAAAAGCCCTTTGTGACAACCCAGCTTAACGTTAAATCTATGCTATGAAACTCATAAATACCTCTGTGTATGTAATTCCTTCAAAACTGGTGCATTTTAAATGAAAATAATAGCAGCATCACCAAAATGAAATGCTTAACAATAAAAAATTTAGAGCACAATGGAGAGCAAACAAGTTTTCCTGCATTTCAGAAACATGAACAATAAAAGCAAAATACCATGAACAGAAGCAACTGATACCCCTTCTCCACTGGCACATCCGACCTGTGAGGGCTCGGGATGGTTCAGGTACGGGTGGTTCTCCACTGGCTATTTCTCGAGCCGAGTAAGAACCAAATCGTGAAACTCCAGCCTCATGAGACATCTGAATCCGACTGTGAACCGAGCTGAGCCAGCGGCGGGGTTAAAGATTTTCATCATTACGTTGCATCAGTCAGTACGCTCCATAAAGAAAAACAACAAACATGGCGGGCAGCGTAGTGTGATGAGAGAAAAGTACAGCCTTGCGACGCTGAGGAAGTGCAGGCTCTAGTTTCTCTGTGGAGTCGTGCGTCAGAAATGAGAAACTTTATGTCTGAATTTCTGACGATTTGAAGCAAATGGACATAAAGCGCAGCTACGGTAAACTTAACTCACCGACTCAAAAATACAAAATTCTACCAAATTTCTCATCCTTATTTACAAAAATATAGCCAAACAAAATAGTGTACAGCTGTACCATACATACAACTACGTCTCTGTGCTCGCGCAGCTGCTTTTTTTTATTTTTAAGCACCCAAACAAAAAACTAGAAAAAACAAATAACCTCAAATGTAATATCTTTGGCAAATCATATTTTTAAAACCTTCTTTTATCCCCTTCAACAGAACTAACTGAACTTTAGTAAGTCGATATAATCAGTAAAATGTGTGGATTATAAAGACATTCCTAAATATATTTACAAAATATAGCGATACAATATAGTTTGAACACCATTTGTTTGCACATCTTTTGGCAAACTGAGTTAATTAATAACAATAATTAATAACAACTGTCTTGTTGAGTGTGACTTCAGTAGCACATCTTGGCTCTGCAGTGGAAAAACAACCCAGTCTCCCCTTAACCGTGCGGTGAGGGCTCGGTATGGCCCCGGCACGACTCGGTTGTACAGTGTAAAATAGGCATAATATGTGTTTTTAGGTCTAAAATAAGTTAACCATGCCAGAGCACTACTCAAAAGCTATGTCCAAGGTATGACCCTGATAGAAACAACAATAATAGGTCAAAACTGATTAATGACTGTTATGTAACAAAATATGTTTTTAGGAATTCCCACAACAGAGTAGGCAGCAGCAACAAGTAATATGTGTTGTTGTAAACACTTTTTTTTCTTATTCACTTTAGAATTGTAAATGGTTGTTTTTCATTTCAGAGCAAAACTGTGCTTATGATGATTTGGAGAAAATAGGGTTGCCAATCTAATCCATTGTGGGCCAACGTCTTAAATAATCAATAACTTAAACACTTAAGTTAAACACTAAATGAAGTTTGATGTTAAATCAGATGTTGCTACTTCCTCAGCAACAAGAAACTGATTGAACTGTATCTAGAATTCCAGATGAAAATGCATAGACCTTGAGATGAAGTCAGGTACTTATACCCACTGACTGGCTAGACGATAGACATTTTCATTTAGTCGTTTTAAAGTCCAGTGGGTGATGTTCTTAGCAGGAGAATGTCTGGTTGTTCCAAATGTCTTTGGCAGGCAAGTCCTGCTGTAAAAGGAAAACAGATCAATATATCAATTTTCCAAGTGGCAGACAACTGACAGAGAATGAAACATGTGTTTTTATCAGGTAATGGGACTTTTAAACTGCTTTGGAGGCAATTAACTGCAGCATGTAGCACAGAGGGCACCACTAGATTTAGAACGGGTTTCCAAAAATAGGAAGCACTTCCATTCCATGAGTATATAAGTGGTTTGCAATGCCAATAGAGCCATTACAAATGTTGCTGCTAATTATCCCACTGGAATTGATGATTTATACAAGCTTAGATGTTGTTGTGTTAGGGACCATTGCAATTTTGTCTAGTGACTTTATTTGCCAGTTATTCTACACCTGATGGAAAATGTATACTGGTGAACAATCGTTCAGCTAATTTAAAGTTGGATAGGAAAGTGTAGTGTTTTTTATTTGTGTTAACCCTTTTAAACATATATTGTTGAGCGCCAGCTGACAGTGTTCTGTTATATTATGATACACTTGTCACAGATTTTGTTAAATAATTAATTTTGAATAGGAGTAAGAAAATATAAATCTTTAGAAAATGATATCACAAAACACTATGAAATACAAAAGAGGTTTCACACTTAAAATACTAACAAAAAAGATAGTAAATTGCTTAAAAAGCATTGAGCTATTGCCACAAGGTTGGAGTTTCATAAGCTGTGTCTTTCAGCTGTCCTCCCACATATAAGCATGCATTTCTATAGCTTTACCGCATTAACATTCTAGTTCTATAGTTCTATATGTATGATGTGAAACACTGTGATGTTATATATATATATATATATATATATATATATATATATATATATATATATATATTACATTGTCACACATGGAAGAAAAGGCATATTACTCAGTGTTGTGTGACTGGACTATTTAACTGGTTTGAAAGACCAATAACTCATTTTATACAAGGACGCTGGTGAATCCCTATAGAACAGCACTATTGGTGGAACATCCTCTCATTGTTTGAATGTTAGCTTTGGAAAACAGGAATTCTGACTGAACTTTGTAATATTCCTTATTACTAAATCATTGTTTCAATGCCTTCAGCGTTAGAATTGGATTCAGATAACCTTGAACAATCTACCACAATGTACCACCGTTATTTTTCTAAAACTATAACTGTCAGCTCTTGAAAACCTGAAAAAAAGCTTAGCGGCCACTATGTTAATGATCTACTGTAAATACAGAACTACCTCATTGAAATGCGCACGTTCAGTTACAAGGCGTACACTACAGTACCCCAGTGGGCACACAACGTTATACTGACGTTGTGTATTGGTTGTATTTGAGTCGTGAAGTCGGGCAACCAAAATATAACCGAAGCACAACGTCTAATTGACGACGTCGAGGCAACTTTTGTCTTTGATGTCATTTTAAGGTTATTTTAGGTTGTGGTATGTATAACCCTTTTTGTGTTAACAAAGAGCACAGTTTTCATTATCTATATGTTATATTATTATTGTTGTTGTTAATAATAATAATAATAATAATAATAATAATAATAATAAATTAATAATAAATTAATGTATTTAACAGCACAGTAGATTATAAATGTATTCAATAATATAGACGTAAATTCAATAAAATTATATTAAAAAAAGAAAAAACGACAGAAGCAGCTCAAACTGTGTCTATACTCAGAGTTTAACACACATAGGTATACATGGTTCTTGCCAGCGCTGTTGAGCGTAACAGGTCGTTAAGTTGTTACCTGTAAAAATGACGCTGTATTCAGGCCGTTACGCTGTGTTTTCAGTTTGCGTAACGGGCATATAATAATAATAATCCTGTGAAACATTGTTGATTATTCCTTTATGTGAGAAATTGTTTTGCTTAAAATACTTTTTTCAGTTCTCAATACTCTTCAATGGGTTGATCGTGACAGCATGTTTTTTATTAATAATTTTATTAACACGTTCCTCTCTGTTGACGGATGAGACTAGATCCTGGGTGCGCCCTGATACACAGCTCTGTAACAACCAACACCGTTGCAGATCTTTATTATTATACCATAACTACGTTCCCTCTAAGACTTTCATTTAGTTAGCCACTGTGGCTAAAGTAACTTAACATTTTTTAGCCACACTGGAAAAACTTTAGCCACTTAAATCATTAAAATAGTCCCCCATTGTCTGACTTGCTAGACCAGGAAACAGCAAAAACCATTAATCTAGAGCAGGGGTAATCAATAGGTGACACGCAGGCCAAATCCAGACCGCCAGTAGATTTTGAACGGACCTCTATTACCTTATGTAATCTTCAATACAATGTGCAGTGAATCCACGATTGAGAAAAGAAAAAAAAATCCATGATTGAGAAATAATTTTGATTGATGTGCTCCTTACAACCCCTATAAGAGTCACCATCAGTTTCAGTCAATAAAAAGTCTCCAGTCTGTTTCTTCTGAAAAATGACATTTCTCACTGTACTCATAGGCTTTGTCATATTGTCGGAAACGGTTCCCTTTTCCACCTTTTTTGCCAATTGCTGCGTATGTATGGCATTGTGCAAATGATGGTGTGTAAAAAAAAGAAAAGTGGATAGTGAACAATGTTCTTGTAAAGAAGAATGGACTGGTACTGCTTTATTTTGTCAAATCATCCAAATGCTTGACTGGTTTGTGTAATTTGTACAGAAACTGAGGCTGTTGTAAAAAGTATGAACATGAAGCGGCACTACAAAGAAAAGCATTTGGATTTTGACTGTCCGTATCCTCAGGGCTCCAGTGTAAGGTCAGACAAGATTGTCGCTTTAAAACGTGGTTATTTTTCGGAGCACAAATATTATTTCCAGGGCTACAAGTGCTCAAGAGAAGATAACCGAAGCATCATTTAGGTGTGTGTGGATAAAACACAGGAAAGTTTTTACAGACATGGACAAGATAAAGCAGTGCATGATTAACACAGCAGAAACCCTTTTTGCCGAGACTAAGAAAGACATATGTGCCTTCAGACAAATGCCTATGCCCGACACAAAGGCTATTCGGCGCAGTGAGTTAATTGCACAGGATGTTTTTAAGCAGTTGTGTGAAAAAGCTCAGCTGGCTTTGTATGTCCGTTTTTTGATTAAGAAATATTTGTGGAGGATTTTTTGATCCTGATACCACACAACCGTCAGACAACAGGTGAGGATTTGTTTAATTCCATTCAAGCCTTCTTGTCCAGAGAGGGTATTGGCATGACTCAGATACTGTCAATCACAACTGATTGTGCTCCTGCCATGACCGGCAGTCACAGAGGGCTTGTAAATCATCTGCCAGATTTGAACCCCAGTTTGATTTCCTATCATTGCATAATCCACCAGACTACTTTGTGCAAAGCTTAACAATGAGTATGCTGATGTGATGTCAGTGGTGATTAAAAATGGTTAACTGTCTTCAATCCAAGTCAGCAGCGCAACACAGGCAATTTAAGAGCTTTCTGTCTGAAGTATCTGCCAATTATGATGACCTAATGATGCATAGTAACATCCGCTGGCTGAGTAGAGGGAAAGTACTAAAGGGGCTGTGGGAAATTAGAGTTCATGTTGAAGAATTTCTGCATAAAATGCCTTGCCAAAAAGCAGAAGAACTCCACGCATTTATGAGGGATGGCGCAAGTATTAACATTCTGGGCTTCCTTGTTGATTTAACAGCCCATTTGAATGATTGTAACCTGAAGCTTCAAAGGTGAAATCGCAATGTAGTTGATCTCCACAGTACTATTGCTTCATTTCAATACAAACTAAGTCTATACAAGAGTGATCTGGAAACTGGGGAGATGCTACATTTCCCGACGTTGCTAAGTTGCAGAGGTAATGCAGATAGTGTCATCCCTTGACATGCTACATCAAAACTCTCAGCAGAGGTTCCAAAAATAGGAAGCTGTTCAAAATATCTTCCTGTGTGTAAGGAACACATTCATAGTGCAGGCAAATGGCACCTGTGTGCACTGAAGCCAAAGCCTTCCCAGAGGTTGATAAAGCTCAACTGCAGTTGGAACTCACTGATCTACAAGCGGATGAAGTGCTGAAGGTACGACTCAGCGACACTTCAGCTGAAGCTTTTTGGACACCCTTGTGTTGGGTATCCCCATTTATGGAAGGTGACATTTAACATCTTAACAATGTTTGGCTCAACTTATGTGTATGAGTTTGCGTTCCCAACAATAAACATTATTAAGTTGCGTCAGCGTTCTGTTTTGACTGACGATCATCTTTGCAGTTGCCTCTGTATTGCCTTGACTGAGTTCACCCCAAACTTCAAGGCCCTTGTCCAGCAGAAGACCTGCCACTTTCCCCACTGATTGTGGGTATTATGATTGTACATTATGTATATTGTAAAGCTGTGTTTCCTTATAAAGTTGCACTTATTACAGTAATATTAGTTATTTCACTTATTTAACAATATTTACTTATGCTTTCTTTTGCTTACTTTTTTTTTACTATTATTGCAGTGTGGTATATTAATGTTTACTATGCTTTGGCAAAAGGTTGTTACTAAAATAAAAGCATTATAGAACAATACAGTTATCTCCATTCAGCCATCACCAGACAGCAGTAAAAGACCACTGAAGCAGAAAGTTAAAACAATGAGTAGTCCTGTGTACTAATTATTGACAAATAAATGTCCTTTTGCCGACACTAATGTTAATTTGTAAGAATATAAAATAGTCTTGCAAGTTATTTATATTTTTGTATACACCTAGGCCTGTGTGTTTGTGTGACAGGGGCTGTTTGAAAAATGTTTCTCTGGACCTTGACCAACAAATTCAGACCCTAACAAAAAATAATTGAGAAGACCTGGTCTAGAGTGTTGTCTTTGAGATAGTGGGCTCTATTTAATTTATCCGATAAATGTTAATACCATCACCATTCAAAACCATATAAAACCTTCTCACTGAACTCTTGAATGTTGTAACAGAAAACACAAATGCCCTAAAAAGCTGAACTTGTGCAGTTACAGTTAGTAATTATCATTGTCAAAAAAGTCAGAAGGGGGGAGTGACAATACAGCAAGCGATGCATTTTAAACCCATCGTTAGCCCTCCTTTACTCCCATCCTCAGCAAGTAATACCATAAACACTGGGAATTCAAGTTTAATCAAATTACACTGTGGTTTCGTTGTGTTATTTCTGTATTCGTTCTACCAAGGACACTCTGTGAACATAATACTTTCTCTCACTAAATATTCTGCAGAAGCTAAAAAAAACACAGCTCTCAATTTTTAGAAACATAAATAGTCCCAAATGCACAAGTTGAAAAGCATTTTGCTCGAAAAAAATATAAAATTTCATTTTAGAACTCTGCACTGCCAGAATAAATTCTATTACTGTCTAGTTAGTTAATAACATGAAAGTACTAAAATGAAAAAAATATACATTTATTTTGAAAGAACTGTCATTACATACAGTATGTATCTATACTTTTAAAAGTGATTTTTGAGGTAATTGTTGCCTTCATTAATTTGTTTTTGTAATTATTTTAATTAAATACATGTTACTGGCACGTTCTTCTTTAAGCTTTAAAACACACAGGAATATACCCCACCCCGCTGCAGAATCTGGAATAAAAACACAGCAAGAACTATTTAACAATGACACCATACTTACCTTCATTCATTAACATATACCACATGAGGTATTCTTTAATAAATAGGAAGTAGTTTGGGTGGTGTGGGAATATGGCATTTTTTGGAAAACAAGCAATAGGCACTAAATGGGTAACTTTATGGATGTCTGAAATTTGAATCAAAGCATTTAAACAATATTAGAAATCAATTGTCCTCAGTCACGTCATCAAAAATCAAACATATATAATGTAAGAACAGCTGAGTAAAGAGCCATAACCACAAAGCTAATGAATATAAACATGATTTCTTGGAATGAAAGCATAACATTGCAGTATTTATTCCAGTAGATTACAAGAGAACACATGAGAGAACACTGTGTTACACATGACTATATCTCATATTAGATAAGATCACAGGTTTTATTCTACTCTTAAAGCACGACTGTATCAAGATTTTACTCCTCATGTCTCGCTGTCTCCAAATACCATGCATTTATTTATTTTGTTTCAAGCACTGGATATATATTGACAAAAAGGGGCCTTATTTTAACATTAGTAAGGCTGTGTCCCTACCGAAAATGAACAGCAGTGAGGCTGTCAATCATTGCAAACACAAATACCTGTAACTTTATAGCACGGTCAAGTTTTATTGCCTTCAGATATGCAATTTAAAATATTTTGACCTTAAGGGAAGCAGATGGTACTGTAAACTGGATGCATCCTATCCATAAACATCAGACCTTTTCTTGACACATAGGAAATTAGGAGCTTCCACCAGCGAGTAGCTGTTTGAAAATTGCTCTCCTTGTGCAGGCAGCAGTCCTTGTCTTCAATAGAAGCAATAGAAACAGACAGACGAAGGGCACAAAGTTAGGCCCTGAAATTTTAATTTCTTTATATTTTTGGCAGAAATTTCAATTTATTGGGGCGGGGTATGTCTACAAAATAAAAAGCTGCATTTAGTCAAGATTTGACTTCTTATACCAATGTATTCACATATGGAATAACAAGACTGTAAAATGCATGTATGCATATGTTTTGTCATATTGTAGGAAACATATATTATAATATACTGCTAGCAGTTTTTTCACTGCACTGCGACCCCCTTTTAGCATTAAAAATGACTACGTGACCCCACTGCCCTGTGTTATTGCAGAATAATTAGTATTGATAAGTAAAACATGCATTGCAAGGCAGTATCAACAAAACTAATATATAGCCATTGGTTATTTTTAATTCACAATACAAATCTCAAGATATTTTATAGCCAACAGTAAAAAAATAAAAATATATAATTAATTAATTAGGTTGCTTTTGGAAACAGCTTATATGTTTTTCTATGTGTTCCGTAGTAACAATTACTCTATCTGCACTCTCTAGGGAGTTGTATGGGAGTTTTAAGCTGGGTCCGCACCTGAGCGATCAGTTGCGCAACTTAGTTGCATGCAACCGAGTCGCTTATATGTGGACGTCCCTGCAACCAGTTACTTGAAGTAGAGCAGTGCTCTACTTTCCAAGCAACCAGCTGAGCGATTTCTGTAGACACAGACGATCACATGGCAATTCGCCAACTCTGATTGGTTCTTATAATGCTGACTGCACGGCTTGCATATTAAGAAGCTCTAATTATAAAAATGTCGGCTGTAAAAATAAATAAATGGTTTCCTCCAGCTTTTACGCAGCTTTATTTTTTTCTTTAGGGAATATGGCATTTAAAATAACAGTTAAAAAAATAATAACAGCCAACTCTTCCTCGTTAATTACTGGACACATTACGACCTGTGTCACCTCGGTTATCAAAAAATAAATAAAATAAATACGATTCTAAACTTCTAGACACGGGAGAAAAAAAACAAACAAACGTGTCAACTCGGTTGTCAAAACCAAAAAAAACGACTTCACCTTGTAGAACCTGTCACCTCATTTATCATAAAAAAATGAATCTTGTAGATGCGGGAACCGTGTTGCACAAGTAATTGTTCAGATGTGGACACTGCAATTGCTCGCAACTGAGTTGCGCGATTTCGGGAGCAATTGGGTTGCGCAGCTGATCGCTCAGGTGTGGACCCAGCTTTACATGTGTCCTTTAGGCGAGGTCAGAGGTCACGAGCAAGTAATTTTTTGATAGAGCATATATGGGTTACTATATTTGTTCCATAGTAACCATGGCCCTATCTGCACTCTATAAGGAGTTATTAGCCAGTTTTGTATGTTGATGATGTCATCCAACGTGGCCGCCATGTTTTTAACCCTTTGAGTAGTGAGTTCTAAAATGCCCTGCCGGCACTACGGGAGTGAGTTTTTTTTTTTCTGTCTTCTGCACGTGCTTGATTATTACGAGTATAGCATACAAACAAGCTGAAAGGTATATATTTGTTCAGTATGTATGTAATGAATACTGATGAAATACAGACAAAAGAGAAATGTATTGATTACAAATAACTATTTACACACATCACATAGACAGATCTCGATACATTTTGTTAGTAGGCTTATTAGCAGTTTATTTACATTGCTATGAAAAGATGTAAACAAATAAATTTTACCATAAACAAATAAATAAAATAAATAAAATTTTTATTTTGTCATAGGAAAAGGTTTTTACTAAAAAACAACAGGTAGGCAATAACCAATAAACAACAGGGTGGAACAACCACAACAACATGTCCTAACAAAAAAAGGGCTGAATTAGAGTGAGAGAGATAGACATGAATATATCATATCCGGGTAAACAGGTTGTGGGGGCGGAGGGAGTGAGAGTGTCAATAATGCTTCAGCGTATGATACTCTTGAAGCATGGAACAACACACAGAGCTGTGTTGCACTCTATGCACATAAATCTCGTGTCCTTTCTCTGCCTGGGCCTATGAGTGGTGTGGCTACATACATGACACCTGCACTGTGTATGACTGCCCTTTGCCTTTTGGTGTACGGGATGTGGAAAATGTCGGTCGGTGAGCCTTGTGTTGTCTCAACTTGGCCGTCCTCCACTGGATGACTTCTGCGGTGTGTGGTATTTTTCTACCAGCTGTGAGATGAGGTTGTGCATGTGAACTTACTGAAAGTGACTCTGTTTTTTGGATGCAGTTTTGTGGAGGATGAAGGCGTTCAACACGGCCATGTCAAGCAAGTGGAAGAATAACTTTTTGTACTACTTGAGAGACTTCCTTGCACAATCAACAAAACTTATTTGCATGTCCGATTTGTCCACCGAGCCCATTTTCTGGTTGTACTCCAGCACACACTCTGGTTTCACCTTATTATCCCCAGTGGCGTGATCGATTTTGTCAGTCACTTTCATCACAGGCCTATGCCTGTGAGGTGAGGATATGCACATCTCTTTTGTCATGCCACTTCGCAGCCAGCAACTTGTCTGTGTGTAAAAACTGGACTTGGCCTTTTTCTAATTTTGTTTTGAACTGGGGCATTCTTTTTCTGTTGGATCGCACGGTGCCACACGCACCAGTGTCTTGGCAGTGTTTTTTCAGCGGGGCGGCTACAGCCACTTTGCTGGGCGGCCCGTCCAGCTAAAAAGGCCTGGGGAGAACCCTGTAATTGTGTAACACTACGTCTGGGTTTTTGTTTTGTTTCCCATGCTTTCTTATTACATTTTTGGGTGGCCCAATGAGGCAGACTGCACTTGCGGTTATTCAACATAACCTAAAAACTTAGTGGAAACCCAATTTAAGAAAGCTGCACTATATCAGTCGTCGTGCAAGGCCAAACTGGAACAGAAACATTTAAATATACCTGTGGTGGGGTGTGGTAAGAAGTGATATATGCACCAAGACCGCCCTGTTAATCCACTGCAGCCAATCTTCACTCGATATAACTACTGCTGAAATCTCAGTCTTAACTGGTACAAAACTCAGTACACCTGTGTAGCTGCCCTCCCCAAGATGGCCGCCGCAACCGGGCTCTATACCTACTGTATGTGTCTGCTTGTTGAGGTCACGTCCGTCAGCCAGCCTCGCACCTCCGTCTGTCAGGAGGCCAGTTTTCCCCCCTCCATCTTCCTTCACCCTGTTACAATACCCTCCCATATAATAATATTAATTAGGAAAGAATGTCTCTCCCTAAAAGAAAAGTACATATAAACCCAAATTACCTGAAAGGTACTACCAAAATAGCATGAGAAAAAGGTGAGACACTTATTTTTCCATGGAAATCCTGTCAGTGATATAGTTGTATGTGACTATTATATATAAAAAAAAAAAACATGATTATGTAACTCTTGTGGGTGGAGATGCAATATATAGAACAGATTTGTTATTTTATTAAACAATGTTTAAGTGAGCTTTAGTATATCAAGTCCTCATACATTTGATAGAAGGAAGTGTGTGGGTTTGCATGCTCTTAGTGTGGGGGAGGAAACAGAGTGAAACAGAAAGACAGAGAAATAGCAGATTCATACTGCAGTGTATATGTGAGAGAGAGCACCCCCACCTGTGACTTACTTATTTAATATTGGGATGGGAAATAACCTTGCCAGTGGGCAGAGTATTCTGTAACAGAATGACAAAAACAATCATAGTGTAATTTATTTATTACTGCTTGAGAGTAGATTATGGTGTTATGAATGTTAACAAACACACTTTGTCATTTTAAAATTATAGTGTCCCTGTCCACTTCCACCTGCCAATACCTGCTGTTCAAGTCTAAGGTTATAAAGAAGGATGCTATTGCCAAGTATTTTAGAATTGCACTGAAGGTAGACAATGGATGGATGGGAAGCCACATTTAGGTGGTAAACCTGTGCTCAGTAACACATGAAAGAGCATGTACAGTGATATTATATTTACACTAGTTATTTCAAGCTGTGGCTCCAAATTACTGAGGATAGACAATTTTTTGTTTCTTATTTATTATTATGAAATAGTATTAGTGATATAATATGTATGTAGCAGCCATGCTTTCTTGATGCAAGCTTGGGTTATGATGTGGCCATTGCATTAAATTTTCAGTCCCTACTTCTATTATTTAAGATTTTGTTTTGCCGGAGGAACTAAACTATTCTTGCTTTTCTTGTAATTCAAGTAAAAAGCACCACTGTCTGTAAATAATTTTGATGACCAGGGAAATACAGAAACTAACCTTGTTTAAAAATGGAAGAAAATCCTCAGGGCTTAGCATAACCCAAATATTTCGTTTTTATATTAGTACTTGAGGACTGGTAAGGATATGGTTAGTAATTTATTTGTGCCTATTTCCGTCCAAATATAAAAGTGTGTGTAAGTAATACCATGATCATGGAGCAAAGTCAGAAAGTATGTAAGAAAGTTAGAACATGCTATGTTCTTATAAGATCATTAAAGTAGTACTTCATGGTTCCAGTGTGTGAAAAGAATGGCTTGTGGGTGACGTCAGAACAGGAAATGCAGGACACAGTATTGTGAGTGAATGCGCAGGTGCACACATTTATTATAAAACAAAATGATTTGACAAAACACAAACACTTCACAAAACAAAATGGCACGATGGCCAAAAGAAACAGACAAACAAAACAATGAACAAACCCCAAACAAGTATCATGCTGGTCCTTCCAGCACAAGTAGCAATCGTTTTGTTTTGTTATTATTTCTCCCGACTCTCTTCCATTCTCCACTACAAATGCCCAACCCCGATTGAGTGATCAGTGCCTCTTCATATACATCTGTGCTGGGGCTCAATTGGTAATCATTCAATCTGGCTCCGGCCCAGTCTACATGTGAACTAATTGTGCTTTACCCGTGCCCACATACAAATATACCTTTTAACTCACCCATGCTACATAACCCAAGCTATACAAAATAAACCAAATACACCCAGGGGCAGGGGGGTACCCCATCACACAGTGAAACAATGCTGTTTTTCCTACAGCCAACATGAACCCATCACCATTTAATTCAAACCATGCTGAAGAAACAAATAAAATAAACACCATAAATATGTTGTTTTTAATGTATAATGTAAATATATTTATAGTCCTTGCTAATCTATCCTCTAAGAGGCACTATGACTCCATGGTAAACGCTCACACAGAAATTACTGAATTATCAGCTGTAATCAGAAAAAAAAAACTGTAATCGTCAGCCTTTTGTTATTGTGACATAAATTGAGAACATAATTTTGAGATAAGGAGCTCAAACTGTCTTGAACTGCTTATTAATTAAAAAACATATAACCAGAGGGCACATCTGAACATTAATAAAATCATAAAAAATATCTAATATATGCTTATGCTGGCATGCAGTTTCATCTGCTTCAACAAGGTAGGTAAATGTTCATGACAGCTTTGTTTAGGCAAACCACTCTTAAGAAAACTATTGTGCGCTTGAAAGCCTCAGACCATTTGCTTGCAAAGACCAATACTGATTGTTCAGTAAAGTATAGTAAATAGCTCTCATTTATTTGAATGCTGTATGGTAATAGAAGAGTGCAATCAAAATAACAGTGTTCAAATAAAATCGTTCGTAATCATCTGGCAATTGCCAGTAAACATATAGGGACTGGTCTGTTGTTACGGGGCAGGTGTTCTCTGACAACCAGATTTTTTTGGTTTGTTTATTTATTAATTATCTTCAATATGCTGCTGCCAGAAAGCTGTTGCCTTATCATTTTGCAATCACTGTGCTTGAATGAACTATAACCAAATTACAATGCTGTGTGGCCTGGGGATCCCTTACAAGGGTACTCAGCAGTGCTTCAAGAGGTCATTCTTGTATTGGGATAGTGTCACAAACCAGTGGGGGAAGGTGGCCAAAAACAATAGGGAGGCAACATTGTATTATTGTATTCTGACTGACAACACTTTTCATATTATTATTATTATTATTATTATTATTATTATTATTATTATTATTATTAGTTTATTTGACAGACACCTTTATCCAAGGTGACTTACAGGTGCTAAAGGGCAGTACAGGGTTACAATGCAAGCTCAATATTTAAATAGTGTGGTTTACAGTAAGTGCAAATAATACTACTAAAATACAATACGAAATAGGATGCAACACGCTAGGATTGCAACAAGTTATAGCTACAATGACATATTAGTAGTGCAATAGTGTATCAGCTGAGGATCCAGTAACATGGTGCATAAGTCAGGCAAGTCCAATGCATAGTAGGAGGGGTAGATCAATCTACATGTGCAATAAAATCAATTTGCCTGTTAACTGCATTTTCTCCAATAGCCAACAGAGAAAAAAAACAGTAGCCCATCATTGTTTATTCTAATAAACTTAACTGTTACACTCTGCCAGTGTATGTTTAAAAATGCACTGTATACAACACAAATATAGCATTTAGATTTCAAGACCACGTCACTAACATACTCTGCATAAAATATTTTCTAAACAAAGTTGTTACGGCAAGAGAAAGGCAGACAAAAATCAATCACATTCTATCGACTTAATTTGCTAAACTTAAATAAATGACCAACACAATTATTATATACCACAGCCGAAAAGAAAGTGAAAGAGGCTACCTACGATGGGGAAAATAAACTACTGGCTACAGGCTAAAATAATATAAATACGACTTCCAAAAAAACACTAACAGAGAATAAAACAACACCAACAACTAGATTTGTTCTCAGAGAAAGAAAGTGGTATCATAATATGAAACTTTGAAAATATAACTCACTTTACTGACACTATTGATGTCACAATGCAATAGGCATACGGGCATGCAGTGTTTTCTGGGAATAGTAGTTTATCTGGTACAAGTTGAAAGGTGTTTCCAATCAGTTGGCATGTCAACAACATGCTGACCGAGCCCATGTCCATGTCCGTAATTGAGTCACTATCATTCGAGTCCAAGTCCGAGTCACGAGTCCTTGACTCCGAGTCTGAGTCCTTGACTCCGAGTCTGAGTCCTTGAAACAACTCAGATATATATATAAAACTAATGATGCAGAAGTATCGAAAAAAATAAAACGTTTGTTGAGGTCCCGAACAAGAGTGAAACTGGAATAAGCAGTGAACCTGGCAAAGCTGCAGAACAAGTAAAAGGGATGCAATGGACAAGGGCAACCTCATCTGAAAACAACTTGATAGTAATTTGAGGAAGACCATGCTTACGACCCCAGTTCCAAAGTTCGGTCAAATAAACACCTGGGTTCAAAGGGGTGTTGTAGCCTACCGCATGAGTCTTATATATCTGGAAGCTGCTTAAAGTAAATCAGATGCTTCTATGAGGAGGTCACTATTTACAGTATATACACTATTATGTTTTATTGATAAACACATTTCATCAGAAAGGAACTTGAAAAGTTTTAAATATATACAGTACACATAGAAAAATAACCTAAGCTTCTAAGACTCTCCATTGCCTTTTAAATTCTTCACTCCCTGTATGCTGTATAAATGAATCCTTTTTCTCAACCGAAAGTAAAATATCATGAACTATGATATAAGGGAAGGCTCTGTTGTCCGCAGTACTGTTTCAGAAGGTGTTTATAAAAAAAAAAAGGATACACTAACTAAGGGTTCACTAACCATGACATTGAAGCCAGGGGCTAATTCAATGCATTATATATATATATATATATATATATATATATAATGATAATACAATACAGTAGATATTGTCAGCTTAAAATCGGAAATAGACACGGCATGTTGCATTTCCTGAAAAATGAAAATGTGAATGCAGCATCAGGCTGTTAAGATTAAAGGCACAACAACTAATTGTACTAAAATTTTAGGGGACAATGTGACAATCTGAAGACATAGTGTCATTGTTGTTGTTGACTGATACCACTTTGCAAGTCATTTTTGGATGTGAAAATTAATAAATAACAATAGCTGTTTAATATTACACTTACTATGCAGTCTATCCTTCCCGGTGCCCAGCTTTCGTGAGTTGAAACCTTGATCTGGTCTTCAGTATAAGTGGGCTTTGGATCTTCTAGTGTTTTTTTTTTTTTATTTGGAAGGAATTCTTGACCTTCAATTGGGATTGTCTTGATGGCCATTTAAAAGGAGAAAAGAAACACCATTACTCTGTAGACGACTCCACACCACGTAACAGTAATGGGCAATGTATCCACTAAATGCTGTTCAAATGTCCAAGAGAACTTAAGGAAACTTACAATGTAAAATGGTATATTTACTTTTTAAACATACTTTTTAAACGTAATATGGAACACCCTATAGGTCCATCTGTACATGTTCATTACAGGGGTCAAAACAACACATTTGCATTACTCTTGGAGAAAGCTTTCACCCGAGAAACAAAACCGATGCATGTTTTATCCCCCTACTGATACTGCTGTCACAATTTGATTGCCTGGGTTAGTAACACTAAACAGATTCCTCACATTGTATGGAGATTCCTCACTCCATACAATGGAGGTTTATGTCAAAATTAGCTTCCCAATCTCATACGGGAGCAAGGTTGTCAAGCACCCTAATGAGAGTCTGATTGAAATATTCAACAGAGCAATCAAGGTCAAAACATTTTAAAATGTAGGTTAAATTGGTTTCAAGGCCAGGATGCTGGATTAAGTTTCTTCGAAGGAGTTAAATTCAGGCTTTGGGATTTGACATCTCTTTACACCATACACGTAAAGTACTTGATTTGGCTCCTTTCTGTAGGCAGTGAAAACATCAGGATGAAGAAATAATGAACCACGTTTCCCCAAAAGCTAAGCCATATTCAACATGTCATGTAGAGGGATTGAGTAAATATCACAAGTAAACATAAAAGCTGACATTAGAAAAAGCAATATAATTAGTTCTGTGATCTGAAGTGTTTTGCTGCCACAATACTATCTATGTCAATAGAAAAAGTGGAAAATAAATAAATAGATATGAATGGGGTTATCTCCCCATTGGAAGGTATGCATGTCATACACTGGATTTAACCAACATTTCAACGAACAAGATGTCACCAGGATTTTTTTTTCCAGAAAGTTCTCTCTACATGATTAAGTTGCCATAGGCAAGTTAGATAGAAAGGTAGAAGGCCCTTTTCAAGCCCGCACAGGGCAAGTTTCGATAACAGGTCTGTTAACTGTGCCGCAGGCTCCAGGGAGATCAGCAGCTGTGCGAAACTGTGATTACACATTATTATAACACAGCATAACAAATTATGAAAAGCGCAGCCCTGTTCTCACATAAGGTTGAAATCCAGAATGGGTCGCTGCCAGAAATGGTTGGAAGAACTATAGTTGGCAAAGGGACTGTACATAATTAAATAACATTTTTATTGCTTTTTCACAATTAATTCAGTTTATGATACTAAAGTGAAACACTAACATTTACACACTATATATGATTAGTGTTAAAATGAGGTCAGTCATCAAAGCCACCTTCAGACACATTCCCACGATGTGGGGCATTTGTTACACAGCTCCTCTTTTGTATTAACACACCTACCTTGGAACATTTTTCTCTATCACTGAGTTGATTAGCGAAGAGGGTCTATTCACTTGACTTAGCTCTTTCACAACTCTTGTTTATTAGTACAACTCAGAACATTGTTACCCAGTAATGCTAATATACAGTACATAGGTAATCTGTTAGTCGCTGCATTATGATCACGAGAGAGTTGGATTATTTTACATCTCTTACCCAGTCCAACAATCAGTCAGGTACTGACATCAGAACCACTGCAGCCTGCTAACTGACTCATTTTAAATATGCATGTTTAAAAGGCTTCACTTTTTGCTCTTTCCCAGTCCTTTAATGATAGCCCCCACTTATATGACAAAAAGAAGAATGCATTTTATAACAATCTGTCTGTAACCTGAGTTGCTTCAAATTCCATAATGTCTTTGTTTGCATACAAAAATGTATGATCCATTTGACAGGTCAGCCCTATATACTGTATTTAAGCCCTCTTTATTGAAAATGCAGACTACATTTTACTTAATGAACTGAAAATGGAAACTGGAAAACAATCAATCAAGTCTGTACTGTACTGTATATACCGTTGAGCTGCTAGAAGCAAAGAACCAGACTCTCACACATCGCATAGCAATGTACATTAGCAGCTCCAGGATAATCAGTCGTTTAGTAAGAGTTATATGAGAACTTGTGAAGAAGAAGCATGGAGTTACTCTGCAGGAGAGACTCATTTACAACATGCAGGGTTATATTTTCAGTATTTACTTTTATAATCAACTCATTCAAATGGTGAATGTTACAAAACGGAGAACCATTTAAATTGAGAGCATTTAACCCATTATTTCTAAATCTCAGAAAATTCAGTAATTCATAAAATGACATATACATACAAAACATATTGGAATTTGAAATCAAATTTGCAACTGCATATTTTATTTAAACAACCTGACTTCCATGACTTATCTGTTCGGTTCAAGTTTTTTAAACTGAAGTCTAAACACACTGTCATGGTGCTGCGGCACAACAGGGGAATCAGTGGGGCTTACACACACGGCTACTGGCAGCATTCTGTAGCTTCAAGTTTAATTATCTTAGATAGGTTCTGATAATTACCCACAAGGTTTATATTTTTGTGCAAAAAAAAAAAAAAAATCAGCAAATGCATAGAACGCTTTTTTTTTTTTTAATAGCTGGATGAAAGATTAGAATGCAATAGACTTTCACCAAATACTTGCATTTTCCCCAAATTCAAAATACCAGGCCTCCTGCTGTGGTTTCTGGAACTTCTGAAACAAAACAACCAAAAAAAACCCCCCAAAAAACATGTGCCCTGTGCAGCTCACTGTGCTTTTTTGCAACTTGGGATTCTCAACTGAACATGATGTGAGAAATGATACCTTATTCTCACCATGTAAACAAACTACCATTTACTGTGCTCACTCAAAAGGCATGAATAGGTTACACACACATCCATGCTGTACTGCTTTATCAAAACAGAGGGTTCCTTCCCAAAAATAAATGGCAATAAGAACTAGACCCGCTTTTCAAATAGTTTGAATATGTTGGGCTAGATTCTTAAATCCATTTACTACTTGTTGTCATTAACAACAACAACAACAAAAAAGCAATTACATAAATAACTCAGGCATTTAATATGTTTATTATTTGTTTTAAAATTGTTATTGGAAAACAACCAAATGAGTGAAATATAATTCCATTGCCATAGCCATATTCAGAAACTGTTTTTTTCTTTCAGAAACTAATTGTGCTAATGACGACTTAGATTAAATAGCTTTGAGAAGCTGGTGCATTATGATTAGGCATTCGGGTTTTCAGTGTTTAGTTTTAAAGAGTAGACATACTATGCTGTACAAAGAGTGATGAAGATACTGGGGTTTCCAAGGTAAAATATAAGGAAAATGCATGAGTGGGAAGGAAAACAATACCCTTTGCCTATCTTCAACTTCCATTCAGATATATTCTAGCTACTTCTCAGCAGGGGGCTGGTTGTGTAGGAATGCATGGTGATGAGTCCAATGCTAAATAAAGACCTGTTTATGTTTAGTTGTTGGGTAGTTTTTTCTGTTTTCTGTTCAGTTGTTGGGTTGTTATGGCAAGCAGCAGGCAAGATTTGTGATTGTGTCCATACCACCATGGTCCATCTAACAAGCTGAACAAACCACAAATATATAATACACACAGACAAAAGTATTGGCACCCTACGCTTATTATGCCATGATCTGAGGAAGCAGATTAAGGACAAGCATTTTGTAAACTTCAACTACTTTTTAATAAAACACTAACAAAATACACAATTACTATTAATTAAGCAATCTTTATAAAAAAAAAAAAACCAAAAAACCCCAAAAAACAAAAACTGATTGCATTTAAAGTATTCGTTCATGATAAAAGTGGATTTTTATTTTCTTTTAGTTTTAGTTTTTTTTTTTTTTTGCTGCTTGGACGATTCCCCTACCTGCTGTACCCATAATTTTCTTTGGACGCCCACTTGTAAGTTCAGTGGTATGTCTTGATTATTGGACTGATTGTGGATTTTGGTATTCCATATTTCTTTGACACTGTTCTGTAGCCATTATCTTTGTTGTAGTTTGCTGCAAGTGCTTTTCTCAAATGTGATATATCCTGCCAAAATATCAATGAATCACCCTATTTAAACCCTGGAATGTGCCTTTATTCTCTGTCATGCTTTTTCATTGTCCACCATCCTCCCCTCCTCCTCCACTACGCTGTGCCGCAATGGTGTCCCTCTGGGGGCAAGTGAAGCCCACTTCCCAACCTTAGAGATCAGCTGTGCCAACCTCATCCTCCAAGTGGAAGGTTTCCAAGGTTTCCGAAGGTTTCAGGAGACACCGGGACAAATCGATCCTAACACTCTTTTGTTTTCCCATTCTATCACTCCAGGTTCCTCTTGCGGAAAGTAATGCTTGCTTGCCAGCCTTAGAGGCTGATCGGTTTGGGTCTCACCTCCACGACGGTGGCTCTCCGCAAGCCAAGGGGAAATCCTGTCCCTTTTCTAAAGTCACAAGCACATAATTCCTATTTCAATTCCCGATTGTTAATCCATGCAGCCCTTACTCCTGTTCAGTGAATTACCTCTTTTTCTAGCTATTCACTTTATAATGCAGCTTAATTACTGTGTGATGGTTTTCAATGGTTTGTCATAGTCAAATGAATCTCCTAGACATCAAAAACAGTGCTGCAGGGTTCAGTTTTCTCCCTAGTAGTTTGACATAAATGTGCTGATGTTTGGAATTTCTTCTCTGGGCTCCCCTCTCAGAAACTCTCCAATTAATTAAGACCAAACCATATACATATTCAGCAAACACAGTTTATTTTAAAATTATCTACTAAGATAAAACCTCACAATTCACAAAATGAATTATCTCTAAATAAAGAGGCTTCCTTTGTCTGAGATTCATAACACCTTAGCACCCAGGGTGAAGGAGGATCAGAACACAGAGGGATAAGATTTATTTTTCCACCTGTGTCTGCAATAAACTGCACTTCAAATGAAATGATGACACCACCAAGGTTTTAGTAGTACCTTCCCAAAATGAATGGTTCTTGATTGGTGGTCCAAGACTAGTAATATTGCACCATGTTTGGTTGACAATGTTGGGTGAATTTTATTTGGCCTGCATAATCTCAATGAGCACAATTAAGGTGGTCCATGGTTGCAGCCCTTTGTTGGTCAAACAGCAATGGTGACATTAAGAACATAAGAACATAAGAAAGTTTACAAATGAGAGGCCATTCGGCTCATCTTGCTTGTTTGGTTGTTAGTAGCTTATTGATCCCAGAATCTCATCAAGCAGCTTCTTGAAGGATCCCAGGGTGTCAGCTTCAACAACATTACTGGGGAGTTGGTTCGAAACCCTCACAATTCTCTGTGTAAAAAAAGTGCCTCCTATTTTCTGTTCTGAATGGCCCTTTATCTAATCTCCATTTGTGACCCCTGGTCCTTGTTTCTTTTTTCAGGTCGAAAAAGTCCCCTGGGTCGACATTGTCAATACCTTTTAGAATTCTGAATACTTGAATCAGATCACCGCATAGTCGTCTTTGTTCAAGACTGAATAGATTCAGTTCTTTTAGCCTGTCTGCATACAACATGCCTTTTATACCCGGGATAATTCTGGTCGCTTTTCTTTGCACTCTTTCTAGAGCAACAATATCCGTTTTGTTATGAGGTGACCAGAACTGAACACAATATTCTAGATCAGGTCTTACTAATGCATTGTAAAGTTTTAACATTACTTCCCTTGATTTAAGTTCAACACTTTTCACAATATATCTGAGCATCTTGTTGGCCTTTTTTATAGCTTCCCCACATTGTCTAGATGAAGACATTTCTGAGTCAACATAAACTCCTAGGTCTTTTTCATAGATTCCTTCTTCAATTTCAGTATCTCCCATATGACATTTATAATGCACATTTTTATTGCCTGCATGCAATACTTTACACTTGTCTCTATTAAATGTCATTTGCCATGTGTCAGCCCAGTTCTGAATGCTGTCTAGATCATTTTGAATAACCTTTGCTGCTGCAACAGTGTTTGCGGCACTTTGTGTCGTCTGCAAATTTAACAAGTTTGCTTACTATACCAGAATCTAAATCACTAATGTAGATTAGGAATAGCAGAGGACCTAATACTGATCCCTGTGGTACACCACTGGTTACCTCGTTCCATTTTGAGGTTTCTCCTGTAATCAGTACATTCTGTTTTCTACATGTTAATCACTCCCTAACCACTCCCATTATGCCAATTTAACATAATCTCGTTTGGTAAATGAAGATTTTAAATGTGAATTGCTTGCAAGAAGAAGGGTTTAAGAACTGATGACATTTGCATAATCAACCATTTCAGACTTGATTAAATAATTATGAACCTATCTGGAACACAATCCTGGAATGGACAAAGTGATTAAAGATGTTTAGAGGTACTTCAGACACATTCTATGCAAGTGAAAAACTGCCTTGTAAATGTATTTATATATTTTTTTATTGAAATAAAGAGAAACCTGTGAAATACATATCTTCATTTTTTTAGAATGTTATTTTTATTTTTATAATAATAATAATAATAGTCATTCCAGGCTGAGTTATCTTCTGTCACAATTGGAATCAAACCTTTAGACTCAGTTGATTTTTAATAATGCAACTGAACTTTTACCCAGCCTGGTCCGATCATACAGCCAAAATAGCTAAAATCAAGGCAAATGTTCAATCCTTTTTCTACATTTCTTTTTTACAATATCCTTTGCTCAACCAAGTATGCAGAATTAATGTGAGAGGAGAAAATTAAACTACAAAGAAACTGAAGGATTCTACCATGGAAAATTGCCATTAATTTGGGATGTCAGAAAAATTGACAATTATTATTTATCAAAATGGTATCATTCATTTGTGTTCACTTATTTAAGTGTGAAATACTGTTTTATACTTGCACCCTATAATCTGTTGAAACAATGGCTTGAAATGTCAGAAATTATCCAGCAGGCACATTCCTTCTCATGCTTGACTGATCTACAACAGACTATACATTTTAAATGAGCAAAAAAGATAGATTCTCATTTCTGTGCAGTGAATTTAGTGTCTAAAGAGACCACCACATATATTCTCACATTCTCCTTAATTTAAAATGACTGACTTAAAAGGTCCCAAGCCACACAACATCCATTATATTGTATTTAATTTCCCCACTATATTGTACATCCCCCAAAAGGTTCATTTATTCTGTTCGTTTTAAGATTACAGTATTATTTGCTTAAGAACTGCAACTACAAAATAATAAACCTGCCCATCCTCTCCACTTTCATTACCTGTATGATAATGAAAACATGCAGGAAAGGTGTACATTGAGATGAGCTGCGATTGGTGGATTCACAGAGCGGACCTGACAAGGGATTGGCTAAGCTGGGACTGCCCCTCCTTCCACCCTTTTCCTGGCATCTTGCACATTGCTAAATGGAAGTGAAATGAATTGTTATTCTGCATTCCACTGCATTCATAAAATAAAACTACAAAACAATAGACTTTACAGTGATTAATAATACTGTGTCATCAGACAAGCTTTAGCTGCCTTGACATACAGGATGCATGAAACACACAATCTCGCTATTTTAAAGGTCATTTATTTTTAATCTCTCATAGTTATGCAAGCAGTACTCAGGAGGAACTCTTCCTGTCTGCAAATGCATCTCAAACTGCAGCAATTACAATATAATCATATTTAAATGGAGTCATTTAAAATAAATGTAGGGGGTAGGAAAAGTTTATGAATTTGTCTAGACTCCCCTTTGTATGAGAATGATGCATCATTCTCTGATTAATAGATTTGTCACTGAGCTGTTAATATCTCAAGAACCTTATTTTTAAATTAAGAATGCTAACATGTTCTTTTTTTAATATGTAGTTAATATGTCACTGCATATTGAGTCAGAATCAAGAAATGAAAACTAAGGGCCTTGACACATATCTGAGGCTCAACTCATGGCTCACTCATGTGTTAGGTTTGTGTCATGAGCAGGGGTGAAATTCTACCTGTACTCACCGGTACTCAGTACCGAGACTTATTTTAATGCTTGTACCGGGCACCGGGACTTATTTAATCTGCTTTTTATCCAGCATGCATCCACTCTTACTCAGTCCACTAGCGTTCCTTTAGAAAGCAGTCTCGTCACAGCAACCAAACAATCATTAAAATATTCTCGAAATGAACTGATGGATGAACTATTGACCATGGCAGCTTTGGCGTCAATCATTATTAAACCAAACGGTCAATGTCACCTGGCTATGAATCTATATGATTGGTCAACAAAGTTATCAGAATCACGCATTTATTGGTTTTAATGCGTTGTAATTGATATCCTCCTCTGATAACGACTACTAATTATCTGTTAAAGAAATGGAAAGCTGTCACAGGCTTGTAGTGGTGACGTGAGACCCGGAAGAAACTCACAGCACTGTGAGATGAAATGGTGAAGGTGCTTGATTGCACCGGTTTATTTAAACAGAAAATAAAAGGTTGAACAAAACAAAACACTCAAAATAAAAGGCACAATGGCCAAACGAACAGAAAAACGAAAAATAGTGGACGAACAAGTATCGTGCTGGTTGATCGCGAGCACGTATAGCAATTGTTTATAATCATGTTTTAAATTCTCTCCTCTCTCTCCCATTCTCTCCTCACCAAACACCCAACCCCAAGTGAGTGTATTGTGCAACTATTTATACAGCTGTGCTAGGATTCAATTACTAATTAATTAGTCACTTGAATCCCAGCACGTGAACTCATTTGCGCACTCCCCGTGCTCACATATTATTACACATTTTATCTGCATGAGAAGTGATTGTGCATGTGCAATTATCGTGCCTAAATACAACTATATATTTTAAATCACTCGTGCTACACAGACCCATTTATATCCCCCATGTCAATTTTAAATTGTTTGGTGTCTCCAATGTCCACAAATTCCTGGAGGATTTAGACCAAAAAAAAAGTCAGGAATAAAATGAAACCGCAAGTACTAGAAGACACCTCTCTCTCAGTACTGCTGAAATTAATACAATTGAAGCCGATGAAGATCAGAATACTAAAAAAGTAAGTGCTTGGGCTGTGTCAGTTTTTAATGATTGGTCAGCACAAACCAAAAATATGGACTGGAAAACTGCACCTAAGACTGAAAGAAGTTTTAAGAAGTTTCTTTCCTGAATTGGTAACATCAGCTGGCACACAGTATTTAGTTAGCAGCTACACAAGCTCGCCTGAATCGTTTTTATTCTTTTAATTCTCCCATAGTGGGACGATCTACAAACATAATTTCAGATACCCACTTTAAAATAGCAAACAGCGTCTTCATTTCTGTCCTGAAAACTTACATGCGACAACAAAAAGTCAAGTCACAACATCACCCTGCTGTATCCCAAACAGACTTAAACAAACTGAAGTCATCGGTACTCGGGACGCAGATATCTCCCAACCCATTTTATAAGGTAGTTTAAGAAGCTATTGGGCACCAGCTGAGAAAGACAGGAAGTCTTGGAGTTACATCCTCTCTGCAGTATCATCGTCAACTCGTAAACAAAAAGGCAGAAACAAACTCCCCTACTCACCAAACGGTGCCACCTACTGCACAGTCTGTCCAACTGTGTAACCAGCCATTTAATTTTGAAAATTACATTCCCTGGTACTGTCAACTTCATGAGACAAATACTGAAAATATTCTGATAATGTATTTAATTTATTTGAATTTATTTAATTTATTATTAAAAAATAATTTGTTTATCTATTAAATTCATTGGAACTATTACATTTATTGGAACTATTTTTCCTAGCGTCGTAATAAAAATGTGTCTATATCTTTATTTCTAAAAACTAGTAACCAATTTTTTAATCACAATAAGACAACTCCAGGGTGTTAGTTGTGCTAGAATAACCACACTTCCAGGGGCTAAAGGCATTCGACATCCTGTCGTGTCTTATTGCTTAAATAACTGACAACATAAACCTATATAATATATAGCCTTTTTCTGGGGCATGAGAAATAAAAATAAAAAATAATATATAATTGTTACGAAGTTACTGAGTTTTTGAATGTTACTCCCATGAAGATCAAAATTCTAGTCTTGCTTGGGTCCACACTAGCTACATAAAGTTTTATTGTGTGAAATAGAACTTCCAGTTGGTTAATGATTCAGAAGTTGATTGACCATTCCACAATCTATATATGTATCAATTATTTTATTTTAAAATATTGTAAGGATTATAAAAACTGACACAAAAATCCAAAATTATATATAGTAGGTTCCAGCAAGTTTTGAGTCAGATGAATAAACACACAATAAGGGAGTCATGTCTACTTGTCTTTCAAAAGAATTCCTTTTGAAATACTCTTAGTCTTAATTTAATGTAGGTCTAATATTATTAAACACAACAAAAATAAGTTTTACTTGACGGTAAGAGCTGACAAAAGACGGGAAATTGTCAGGTAAGGCCGCCACTGCGCCCTTACCTGACCCATGTTCTGACAAGGCTTTCCAGCACACACTGCTTAACTGGTACAGTAGGTGGGTTCACTTCACACAACATCTGCAGTCACCACTGGGCAGGGCAGGTGAGCCCTATAACTAGAACAGCCATGGTTGTTTTCATGTTGTCATAGAATTATATGTGAATTGGAAAAGCTAATTTGAATAGCTGGAATATTAACACATGTGGAGTGAGACAAGTTATTTATTTTGTACTTTTCCAAGTATACAGATATTTACAACTGTCCTAACCATTTTAGCTTTTGTCTTTCTTTTTTTATTTTGGCTTTGTTTATGAAGGACACAAAAACATTGAAATGGTAGAAAGGAAATGTGATGTATGGGCTACTATCTTGTGCACACTATTAGTATTACGAATATGTGTTTTTTGCTTATGTTTTAAGGTGTATATAATGCATATAAACTGCATATAAAGACTAATATCTTGGCTGTAAATATTTAAAAGAGGTACAGTTTCATTAGTTGCTACATCAACTTGTGGAGTCCCCATTGGAGATAGCGCTGTCAATCATGGTACTGCATCTGGGGTTTAGCTTCACAGACTTAGTTAAGGTCGGAAGCATTTAGAAAAATATAAATAATAAGTCGTAAACTAGATGGTAACTTTACAAGTAAAGTTGTGGGGCTTGCTTTATTGGGAAAGTGGTCAAAGTAGCTGATTTATGTCAAAAGTCATATTGTTTACTAATTGCCTCATGCTTAGAATGTGCTAGAATTTGAAATTTCTTAAAGTTCTATGAGAGTTAATTCAACAGTGGGAAGTAGCCTACTGAAAGAAGTTGATGCAGTTACTAAAACAGCTGTACCTCTTGATTGGTAGACACCAGTCCTGTTTTGATTTCATATTTGAATAGCTGAAAAGTAGAGGAAGATTTCATTTGCTCTAAGTATTTGTCTAGCTTGTTGGGAAAGTGGTCAAAATTTCAGTTGTTTATATAAAGTTTAAGAAAATTTAGTTGATGCGGTTACTAAAACAGCTGTACCTCTTGATTGGTAAAAGTTATTTCTGTTTTTATTTCAGATTTGAATAGCAGAGAAGTAGAGGAAGATTCCATATGCTCTAACATTTTGTCTTACTTGTTAGGAAAGTGGTCAAAGTAGTTTATTTGTGTCAAAAGTTACGTCGTTTACAGTAAATAGAATGTTGGAAGTCTGGGAGTTTTTAAACAATGAGGAGCTTTAGAATGTTGAAAAAAGTCCCATCAAGTCTCAGATGGACAAAAAAAGGACAAAAAGCTTAATAGTTTAAAAAGTATAAAAAATATCAAAATGTTCTATACAAGCACACTATTCCAGACCGGTCTACACGTTTTAAAGTTTGAACGGTGTTTCTATCTTAAACGGTGTAAGCCCCACTAAACATGAAATTGATAAAGCTAGGATCCACAAGAACCACAAGACAAAAACATTTATAAATCTGGGGAAAAAATACAAGAGTTAAGTTAAATCTGGAAAAAAAGACATGTTAAAATATTAACGTTTTTTTGTTTTGTTTTTTTTTACACATGGCACCCCATAATCACAAGGACTTGTCAACCTGGTCTCAAGGGTTTCATTAGAATCAAAGAAAGGGAAGAACTTCTTTCACCCTGCAGGGGAATCTCATAGCGCTGTGTATTCATAGCAAACTCTTAAAACAATGGCCCTATTACATTATATTTGGTTGAAAAGATGTGCCTGTGGAGGGAGATATTCCCAGTGAGCTAATAAGCTTCACATCTCCCTGTTTTAATGTGGCCATTCATGAGAAAACTCTCAGGCGATTGACAACAATGAAGAATAAATGTGACAGGCACAGGAATCAGATGCCTACTGCAAAAAAAGAAAAAGAAAGAGCCAGACTCGGCCCATGGAAATGTGCTACAAAGAGATTAAAAAAAGAAATAGAAACGTCTGACAGTGGCCGAGAAAAGAAGGGATGGAATGAAGCTTCAGAAAACCTGAAATCAACTAAAATGAATGGCTTATTGGTTAGTTTTAAAAAAAATAACCAATTTAAATGTAAAGCAAAAAAGAGCAATAAAATATCTAAAAAAAAAATAATTAAAATAAATAAATAAATAACTAATGTTATAGCAGACATTTATTTTCATTTTAAAATATGGCATTGTACACTATTATTATTATTATTATTATTATTATTATTATTATTATTATTATTATTATTATTATTATTATTTATTTATTTATTTCTTAGCAGACGCCCTTATCCAGGGCGACTTACAATCGTAAGCAAATACATTTCAAGTGTTACAATACAAGTAATACAATAAGAGCAAGAAATACAATAACTTTTGTTCAAGCAAAGTACAAGTGTGACAAACCAAAATTCAATAATACAGCAGATAATAGTGATAGTTACATCAGGATATGATTAAATAGTGATAGTTACATCAGGATGTGATTAAATACAAAGTACTACAGGTTAAACACTTGGCAGATTACAGTATTCTGAAGTACAGGATTAAATGCAGTAAAATAGGGGGCAGATAAGAGCAAAATAAAGCACATTTACATGAAGGGTGATAGTGTCCCAGGATACAAACAGAGGAGTTCTACAGGTGCTGTTTGAAGAGGTGAGTCTTAAGGAGGCGCCGGAATGTGGTCAGGGACTGGGCAGTCCTGACATCTGTAGGAAGATAGCTTAAAGAAACACTAGCTTAAAGAAAGTTATCCTTCAGGGTCCAAGCATATTAATGGCTTAAAGTAAAAGCTATATTAATAATTAAAAGCATGTCAGTCATTAAGGCAAGTAGAATGCATGGGGAATGGGTGAGGACAATTTCACTCTCCTAGTGAGATTTTTTTTTTTTTTTTTATCTAGTGTTGTACCTGCTTTATGTTATTTCCAATCAGAATTACTAACAAAGAAGTGAGTTTAGAAAACTCTCACTAATTCCACTTTACTTTACTTTGAGAAACCACAGGGTAAAGTTAGAATTTTTATATATCCATTCCATTCAAGAACATTGCTCCAACAATGCCCTTATTTGTAGAATTAAGTACTCCAGAGCCTAGTTCTAACAAAGTCTTTAAATGTTTAATTCTACAAAGATGTTTAATTTCATAATTATGTACCTAGCTAGAACAAGGTCTGGTTGGAAGGGACTGAAACAGCTATAGGTCAGTACCTCCTATTTGTAACAAATAGCCTTTTATTGGTGTCAAGTACATTTCTTTGATTGGTGTTTCAATGTAGATCATTATTTACCATGCTTACTAACTAATTATTTTCAACCATGAACAGGTCCTCTGAAAATACTTCTAAAAGATGAATACCAGAAATAATCACTATGAGTGATTTAGGTCCTATGTAACCACAGTCTGTTATATGACTAATTATCAATAGAATGTAGCCCTTTAGCTGTTACTCCATTCACACAACCAACCTTTTTTTTTTTTTATCATGGTTTAAGGTTACCGTGGTTAATTGTTACCATATTCCTGTGGATAAATTTGAGGACCAGGGTTGAAAACGACTGATCACAGGAGAAATAAAAATACAATAGATGATGATAGAGAGCACACACAGCAGTAGGGGAGACCGGGGTTGGTTGTCACACTTTTTACTCTTTATTATTTTTCTCAATCTGGCGACATTCTGCGAGGTTCTGTTCCTCGTTATATTGAAGAATAACTCTTCACGTACAAACTGATGTTTTTTTACTTCAGCATAACTTTATTCCAAATGTGATATTTAGACGGTTGAAAATGCGCTGGTCATCTGTGATAACCTGCCTGGGTTGGTTGTCACATGATATGGGGTTGATTGTCACAAAATATTTTCTTGGTTTTACAGTAGACAATAATGCAACATTTTTTGTTTTTTTAAATAACATAAAGTTTCTACTGTGTACAAGGACAGAAAAAGTTGTATTTTTACTTTTTATGTGAACATAAAAAATATAGACCTATATATATTTGAAATGTTGACCCATGCTACAAAATAATACACAGACTCCACAGAACCGGAGGACAAACAGTAAATAACTTAAATAAGCATTATATAGTGACATATCCCACATGTTGGTTTAAAAAAAGTAGAAAGAAAAAAAATATAACACTTCTTCCTATAGGATTTACATGTGACAACCAACCCCAAAAACGATGTGACAACCAGCCCCAACCCAACTTTACATGACAATTTAATTCTCTCAGTACTACTGGGAGAACCTACTGGTTTTGTTTTTACACCAAAAGATAGCCAGTATCTGCTTCTATTAACATGGCCATCAGTTCAAACGTACTCCAATACTACAAAGAGTTATAACATAAATAACAAGATATACATTTTTTAATTTGGATATGAAAAAAAATGAAATATGTGCTAACCTTTATGTTAGATGGAATTGACCCCAAATTACAAGATGGCTGAGTTCCAGACAATAGAACACACATTTCAGTGTAAGTATCACCTGCCTGCACCATCTAGTGTCATAGTTATGAGCACTGTGACAACCAACCCCGGTCTCCCCTATATTAAACTGATAAGAAATTCAATAGTATGACAATGTTGATAATATAAAGTATCACTTTAAGTTGTAGTAATAGCTTGGGTGTATTTTCTTTAGATTAGATATATAAATTGAGCTCTTTTAGAATGGTAATCATCCTTCTCTCTTTCTCTTGCTCTATCTACGCCTCTATGGATTAAACACATTTTTCCTATAGTACACCAGCTGATTACCAAGTAGGTTTTTATAAAAAATGTCATAGGAACCTGTAAAATTTCAACCCGTTATGACCTTCTGCTATTTGTCTATACAGTATATACTGTATATTGAAAACAGCCGCGAGTTGAGGTGGCACTATACATTATGTATATAAAGATGTATTTGTTTTGTTTAATTGATAAACCCAGACTTGCCAATGGTTATAATCACAATTGTCAATCTGTATGTTGTAGTAGTCTGAAAATATTCTAATTTGTGCCATTATCACGTTATTTGAGTCTGTATAAAGACCCTTTACATTATAATTTTCATTTAATCATCCACATTATCTGAACTAATTAAAAATGTTCAGCTCCTGTCACCCTAAGACCTTGGAATAGAATTACCTTGAAGTGTTATTTGTAGAATGATGTTGGTATTCAGGGATAACTCCTAATTTCTCCAGAACCCCTGACAATTGAGAGCTCCAAAGTCTTTTATCCTCTTTCTTACAATGAAGAAGCTCTCTTTTCAAGGTGTATTATCTAATCAAAATGTATCCAAGGTAAATGATGGAATATTAAGTAGCCTATCATCACCCAGTGATATTGTGATCAAACACCTGTCAAAAATGTTGCTATTCAAAGAAAAAATCTGATTGGGGAACTAAGCAATTTTTTATTTTTATTTTGCTATTTCGAGCAGGAATATAAAAATATCTTTTGCAGATGATGGGATGTATTAAATTGATCCAAATGCAGACGGAGCTAAATATCACCATCCTATAAATCACCAAATAGGACTGTGTGGCAAAGTGGCTGCTGAGTGAGAACAGGTGCAGAGGTGATGCAGTGCAGGAATATTCACAGACTGTAATCCGTTTGGAAAAGGGGTCTTTTATTTTTAAATCCCGGTCTGGCGACCAAACAATAACCTCCGGCAATACACACCAATGTGTAAAGCACGGAGGTAACTATAACAATGGGTTGCAGCCCAAACAAAAAATACATGTTTCCTGCCCCACAATAATACTGGACACGGTCACCAGTCCGGTAGTGCTGGTGGTAGGTGATAACAATTTATTTAGTGTGGAGTAGTGGTTAGGGCTCTGGACTCTTGACCGGAGGGTCGTGGGTTCAATCCCCGGTGGGGACACTGCTGCTGTATCCTTGGGCAAGGTACTTTACCTAGATTGCTCCAGTAACATTAATTGGTCAGACGCAACCCGAACCCAACCCGAGTGTTGCATATCATTTTCTACCAGAAACCCATTCAGGTACGGGTTAGGTATTGAATACTCAGCTCTGCCCGGACCTGTGAAGACCTCAAGTATGCTACCTTTTAAATATCCAATTATACAGTATATACAACTTTTTTTTTATTCTGGTATGGTTATATAAAAAGATACAGAATGACAACATCGATGTGCATGTAACTACAAGCAACTCCTACACTACTACATACAATGGTCAAATTCCCAGTGGCCTTGTAGCCTGTGGCTACTAAAATTAATTAGATTATTAAAAATCTAAGCTGTACTTGTTTCTGACTATTCTATTTATCCCCAGGAGATAGAACAAAAGAAATAATTTACAAATCATAAAAAGCTTATTAAAGTGTGTAATTTGCTTCAGATTTTTTTTTTCTGAATAGCCTCATTGAATACATTTTGAACAACATTAAAAATGAAATCTCTTCAGATTTCCCGGGGATGTTCCCATACATAATGTATGGGGGGGGGGGGGGGGGTCATGTCCAGGAGTAAGGGGCAAAACAGACTGCTCCGGTCTCTACTGAGGCATTGCATGAGCTCTGTGAAGTATTTATGGGATGATTTTGACTACTGCAGTGGAAAACAGATAAGGAGAAAACTAACATGTTGCATGGAAAGAATGTCAAGGTTTTTCTTTTGTGTATGTTCTTCACGTTATTACACAAACACTATTTTAAAATGCATTCCATTGTGTCAGTGTAAAGAATTAACTGCAAGAACGAAGCATAAAGGACCTTCTGATACCAATGCTAGGACTCTACCAGCAGCAGCTTCCGCAGTCAAGCTCTGGTTGGAGTACACAGTATAATGCAGTCATTGCTTTTGATTAAAAGGTCCTTCAAGCAAAGCGAAAAAGACATCTGCACAGCAAAGCTAAAAGTGTATAGGGAAACGCGTGCATAAATTAGAAACCCAAGGGGATATAAATATGGAAACTTATGGAAACTATAATAAGATCCAAAATGGAAAATTACCTATATGGTAACAGTATCCTGGGAGACAGTCAGCATGGTTTTAGGAAAGGGAGATCGTGTCTAACTAACCTGCTTGATTTTTTTTGAGGATGCAACATCGACAATGGACAATTGCAAAGCATATGGCATGGTTTATTTAGACTTCCAGAAAGCTTTTGACAGTCCCGCATAAAAGATTAATTCTCAAACTGAACGCAGTAGGGATTCAAGGAAATGCATACACATGGATTAGGGAGTGGTCAACATGGAGAAACCTCAAAATGGAGCGAGGTAACCAGTGGTGTACCACAGGGATCAGTATTAGGTCCTCTGCTATTCCTAATCTACATTAATGATTTAGATTCTGGTATAGTAAGCAAACTTGTTAAATTTGCAGATGACACAAAAATAGGAGGAGTGGCAAACACTGTTGCAGCAGTAAAGGTAATTCAAAATGATCTAGACAGCATTCAGAACTGGGCAGACACATGGCAAATGACATTTAATAGAGCAAACTGTAAGGTACTGCACACAGGCAATAAAAATGTGCATTATAAATATCATATGGGAGATACAGAATTTGTATACAACTGTAAGTTGCCCTGGGTAAGGGTGTCTGCTAAGAAATAATTATTATTAATAATAATAATAATAATAATAATAATAATAATAATAATAATAATAATAATATGATTGACGTCTGTATAATACGTATTGATGCTTTTTACTCAGAGGTTAACTGGAACAACAAGTGACACACTTTATAACTGGGAACACAAAGCACTGTGAACCCAGCTAGGCCTGTTCCTGACTCAGTGTTGTTACAGTTTTACAAACTTATGTGGTCCATTTAAAATCAGGTTACTTAGCTGTGGATATACTCATGACTACATAGTACTCATATTAGTCCTAATGAGTCATATTTATAAAACTGTAAGGGCTGTTTTAAGGAATTCTCTATATGTTGCTAAGAAATAAGTGTCAGGTGTGTGTCAGGGAAGAGATGTGTTGAGAGAAGGATAGTGAGGGGTCAAGAATAACACCTAGGTTATTAGCAGAAGGAGATGAAGAGAAAGTGATGGAGTCAAGGGAGAGTGAGATGAAGAGGTAAGAGGAGAGAGAGGAAGCAGGAAAGTAGAGGAGGTCAGATTTAGAGAGGTTGAGTTTGAGGTGGTCAGAATGCATGCAAGTTGAGATAGCCGAGAGTCATTCTGATATTGCGGGAGCAGATGTTAGAGTCAAAGGAAGGGAAGGAGAGGAAAATCTGGGCATTATCAACATAAAGCTGGTAGGAGAAGCCAAAAGATATGAGAGTGACTATCTAGCGGGTATAGAGTGAGAAAACGGGTCCCAGGACAGATCTTGAGATACACTTGTAGTGCGGGAAGAAGAGAGAGAGCCACACCAGGAAACCTGGAAGGTGCTGTTAGAAAGATAACCAAGATCAGTGGCTGAGATCCCCAGGTCAGACAGAGAGACGAGGAGAACAGCATGATCGACAGGCAGATGAAAGGTCAAGGGGAATTAGAATGGAGGAGAGGGAGGCAGTCCGAGCAGAGAAGAGAGAGTCAGTTACAAAGAGGAGGGTGGTTTCCGTGGAATGTGCAGGATGGAACCCGGATTGAAAAAGGTCAAGCAGAGAGTCCTTGGTGAAGATGTCAGCTGGCGGTGGATAGCTCGCTCGAGAGTTTTAGAGAAGAACGAGAGGAGCAAGGATGTATATTTAATTATCTGTATTTTTTACTGGTGAGTACTAAAATTGATTACTCTTTTAAGTAAAATGCAACAATATGGCCTATATCTTATTCATCTAAGCAGTATTTCAGACACATTTATAGCTATACCAGCAACTCTTTCCAGTCTTTCTTATTTCAATATAAGTTACTTGAGAGCATAAGAGCAAAATTGATGGCTTCTCATCCATTAGATCTCACTGATGTCTTGACAAACTTGTGCTACCTGATGTACTCAAACAGATTGAGTTAGGATATAATTGCACAGGCACAAATTAAATATTCTGTTTTCCCTTTAAGCTTTTAGTACCTTATGTATTTTCTATGTTTCATATTCTCTTCAGAAGGTTCAATGGAACACATGGTTCACATGGTTCACTGTTCAGTGTACTGCACTAGTATGGAGAGAATTGCTTAATAAAGGCCATATATGCAGCACGTTCGTTGTCATGTTGTTTGTTAATTTTATTAGTACCGAGTCAAAAGAAAGAAAGCGGATCTAAAAAGTAAGCAGTGGGTTGTTTGAAGCGATGTGGCTGTGCTCGATCGTACCTGTAGTGCCGGACAGGAATACTTTTTGTCTGCGCTGACTTTCAAGTTTGTTTTCTGAAAGCTGTTATTTTGTTTTACGTTCTGTTTTAGCAGCCTCTGTAGTAGCCTTTCAAAAAACAAGAGTCATTAGCTATTTAGGTATTCCACTGAAACAGCAATTCCTCCACCAATATGTGCATTCTTCATCCAGTTATGTCTGGGATATTCCACCGCTAGCTAATACAAGACTGAATATATTTCATTTTCTGTCGACTTCAAATGTTCATCCAACTCTTTCTCCGGTGATCAGTTGGGGCTAAGTTAGAGATTTGATTACAAGTACTTTTAGGATTTTAGACGTCAGCGCTGGTGAAGATAAACCACTTGTCCAGTATTTAGTTTATGACTCTTTTTAAAAGCATTCTTTGTCAGTGGGGGAGTTTGTGACAAGAAACCAAGAAGACACAGAGAATGGCTTAAAATCCCCCTCTGTATATTTCAGTTCTGTTAATTTCAGAATGATATTATGACCCACTCTGATTCTACAGTGCTGTAACATGAGTTACAGTTGCATGCTGAAGTAACACTACAGTTATTTATTTGTCAACATTAGGAACTTTTACAATTATGTGGGACTAAATATCTCATTAGGAAACTTAGGAAAGTAGTCTCCTCTTACTTAGCCCTTGTTATTATACAGGCTCGCTCTCCAGGGTGTATTATCCTGGTCTGTAATGCAAGGTCTGTTGACACACAATTTATCTCAACCTGGCCACATTTTTTTCCCTACCAATTTACCAGGTAAATAAAATGTCAGCTTTTCTTTAGTCAGTCCAAAAAATACTGAACTGTGCAAATTAAGCTTGTTAATGTGCTCAGGCTCTGCAAAGAACCAATGTATAGGTCATGTCAAACTGCATTAAATCGTTTGTAATGAGCTAAACGAATGGCATTAAAAGCTTTTGGAATCTTAACGCATGACCACTTTTTCATTAGATTCCTTTGTTTGCTGCAGAATGACAGACTGACTAATTTGATTGTTGCCAGCCTCTTTGATAACATGCTGTGATTATGTGCGATGTAACAGAAACTGTTAGCAAAGGTCAAACAAATTATCAGTTCTTGACTTCTTCTAAAAGGTGAAATGCACCGGTGGCTATTTAGGCACAAAAAAAAACAGCTTAATGGATCGTAATATAACCATTTTAAGAAGGTGAAGATGAAATTATTTTGTGTTTTTGATCCGATGGAAGACTACTGTTACCGACAGGGGGCTATAATGCCCCAAGCCGCAATTCACCCTGGCTGAGTCTGCAGTACATGTTTAATATATGAATCAGGCAAGGTTGGATAGTAAATACAACTCTATATATTTTGTTTAAATATAGCTGATACAGCATAAGTAAATAAATAAATACCAGAAATAAATAACAGAAAATGTTTCTGAAGTTCATACTACATAGTTATCAAAGTTTTTTTGGCGTACAGCTCTCCATCAGGTTTGCTGCTGTATAATTCAGTTTGTATCCCAACCGTCATATTTGTTTACATCATCGAGTTGAATTTGTTTGAATTTCAGAAAGTCAGAAAACAGTGACAGTGACATTTTAATCACCATTTTAGAGTTTGGAGCATCTTTCTGTTGTAGTATGTTTTGTAATTAATTTTCTGTTAAGTCCTATTGCTATTGAGCAGTTTCTTCACATTCAGCCTAATTTTCTCTTGTTGTGAGTAGTGGAGATGAAATGCATTTCTTTGAAAAGGGGTGGGACTGACAGTGATGTGAACCAATCACATGACAGACTGTTGCCCGGTGGTGTAAGGATGTTAGGGCAATAGTTCAACCTACAGGTAGTGGACAAAAAAATTGAAACACCTGGGTAAATGAGGGACACCAAGTATATTGAAAGCAAGGGCTTCCACACAGGTGCAGCTCATGCGTTAATTAAGCAAATAACATCCCAACATGCTTAGGGTCATGTATAAAAATGCTGGACAGGCCTGGTTGCCTATAATTATGGCTAGCATGGCTGCAAGAGGAGACCTCAGTGACTGAAAGAGGGGTGATTGTTGGGGCGTGTTTGGCAGGAGCTTCAGTGACCAAGACAGCTCAACTTGCTGATGTTACACGAGCAAAGGTGTCTAAGATGATGCCGGCATGGAACTCAGAGGGAAAGACATCATCAGCAAAGGGCAACAGGATTGTGATATCCATGCATTAATTCGAAGTGCAAGGCAAAACAGGCAAGCAACTGCAGATCAGTTCACTGCAAATTTCAACCTGGGGCGTGTGCATCAAAAACACTGAGAACTCCACAGAGCGGGATACCATAGTGGCACAATGCCCTGTTAAGTGACTTTACATTGGTGTTTCCATTTTTTTGTCCACTACCTATATTTTTGCTATGATGTTTTAACCAATCACAGGCCAGAATTTCCAACCACTGATTCAGTGCTCCCCCTTTATAATGCTGTAGTCAGGAGCCATAGTTAACAGACTGTGCTGTTTGTGTTCCTTATAACGAGAATACTAGTGTTAGTGTAATGGCATTATGGGGCAAATGGGATCCATGACTGTACCGCCTTATAACCTGTTCCGCAGTACAAAGGGCCGTCTTAAAGGTATATAGATAGATAGAGATAGATAGATAGATAGATAGATGTAATTGCTGTGTTATTACAGTGTATTGACATTACAATTTAAGTTACTTGTAAAAACATAACCAAATCCAACCCGTCTGTTGTTGATTATTACATCACCAACACTGTTATTCCATTATCCAAACCCCCATTATATGAACTATGAACTGTATCTCAACATTGCTCACCCGTTTCAACTTGTGGGTATATACTAAAATTAACTTAGTATAAAAACACATCTATACAAACTTCCTTCCATTCTCCTAGGATAAAAGGGCTTTGACTATTTTAATTGTGTGTTGCTGTACTGCAATAACCAATGTTTTATTTTAACTGAATCTAAAGCTATTTGATTTTTTAAATTTTTTTATAAAAGCTAAAAATAATTGAGGTGTAACATTTTGTTACATTACTGCATCAATTTACAGGACATTGTTTTAAAACAAGATTCAACAAAGGGAGAAAAGTATTTTGTACACAAATAGCTTGGGGTTGATTAATTAAAAAAGGTGGATGAATAGTTTTAAACCATTCATTTTGTTCATTCAATTATTTCAGTATTAAAGTCAGTAGCATACTTAAAAGGCTGGGTTACTGTAGATCATTTAACTGACAATGTGTTTATTTTCAAAATCTGATGTTCCAGGTGGTAAGACTTTTTCTTTTGAGTAAAGAAATCATTAAATGTAGGTAGCTCTACTCTTACCAATATGGAAGGTATACTACAGCCATTTCAGGCATTTTATCTGTGTTACTAGTATGCACACTAATCTGGTCTATACACAGTAATTGTGTACTTGTGTAATTGGGAACACTGTCAAGAGCAGTATTTTAAAACAATGTTAACAACATGTTCAGTAGTAAAGTCTGTTTCATGTAGACCAATTTACCAAATCCTATATAGTCCCTGAAAAATCCCCAAAATAATGCAACTGCATCTACCAAACAATAAAACATGACTATAGCATATCAACAATTACATCTATTTTACTTATTTATCATTTCTAAGACTGCAAATCTCTTAATGTTGCAATAGGCTTGGCAATATAACCATCTGTAGCATTCAAACTTGCCTTGCTAATGAAATTCATATTGAGCTGTGAAACTTGAACAGACTGAAGCTCTGTACACTCCAGAATATTTGCTCAATGGAGTCTACATTTCCCTTAATTACTACAACTAATATTTACGAAACATGCCGATTATATTTACTGATAATTAGATGCTAATTAGACAAACTTTAATTTTGCCAGATTAAGTTTCTTAAAAACAGTAGTTTTCCCTTATTAGGTTACTGATTATAACCGTTCACCACATGTAGAAACACTTCTCTTTATTGGACTAAGTGATTTAAATGAAACTGCGATTCCAATATTGATCCATGAATATGCCTCAAGTCTAGCCTTGAGGGATGTGAGGGAGCAGTTCATTCTCCATGTTCATCTTTATCTTCTCTTTTTGAGTCATATTGTGTGGTGGCTTTGTTATATATTATAGAAGGATCCCAACAAATCAGCAGCAACAATGTTTCACATCAAGACGTCAAGCTTTGAACAGAGCACCAGGATCCAAAGTAAATACTCCAGCAACATTGTCATCTGTTAAGGTAACAGCAGACACAGAGCCCGCTGCTGAATCCGCGAAAAACCACTAAAATGACTAACAGGAAAAATATATATGATGAAGTGATGAAAGTAAAGAAGAGGGGAAGAGAACATCATTAATCAAGGTCTGCACACTAAAATGCAATTACAAATAAATGAAAAATAAAACGGGTAATGTTACATATTTACATTATACCTGGATGCTGGTCTATTAAAATATGTCCTCAAAGGGCACATAAAGACCTTTTTATTTTATTGTGGTACACGTTCCCATGTGTTGCTATAACTGTTTACATAAGGTGTGCGTATTGTTTTCTTAAATTTTTTTTTTTTACATTTTGACCACTTTTAAACTTTTAAATTGCATTCCCTGCCTCAAGATGGCTTCCCATGTATCTGCATGGACTTCTCAGAACTACATTTCCCATCATCCTCCTGCTCACCTATGTAACTGAGATGGATTTACCAGTGGGCAAGAGGATGATGGTAAATATTTATAATCACATTAAACAACATGATGGTGTGAATTAAGTGCATAAAGTAACAATCAACTGAGTCAATAAATTAACCCCTGAAGCCCTATTCACACAGCAGGACTGAGTCGCCTCGAAATTTCTTATGAACACATTCATACAGCACGATTTGTGCCTACTCACTGACACCATATAATTTTCACAGAGGAATAAATAATTTGGGTTTGGCTGTCTATTTGCATCTTATAAACGTAGACTTGTAAAAACTTCAAACTCACACTTTTCATCTTCACATCCACCACTATCCATTCCTTTAAATTGCAAGATCGCTTTGTGTTAACTGTACCTTATACGAAAGTACTATTCATACATTCATGATAATAATAATAATAATAATAATAATAATAATAATAATAATAATAATAATAATAATAATAATATGGACTAACATTTCACAACTTAAATTCAAGTTATACAGTCTGACGCAATTAATTATTATATGAAATCTTAGGAAAATGAGTAGTTAATGTTAAATGTGAAATATTGTGTTATGACTGTGGAATGTGTACCACGTGTATTTCATTCAGACCTTTGAGCGTTGCTCTACTATTAGATTCAACTATATTTCAAATAACATGTTTTAAAGTAATTCTAATAAGTTATTATTATTATTATTATTATTATTATTATTATTATTATTATTATTTATATAGGCCAATGGCCTTACAAACTATAGCTTAATGTAAAATAAATATTGTGATATAAATGGAAAAAAGAGCAGATCTGTAGACTGCATGTGTTTAAAAAATGCAGGTTGTCAAAGGGTAGCTCAACTTCTGATGATACAGGGATCTGTTTCACTGCATAATGTCGTATGTGGCATCCTAGCAATTCACACAGTGAGAAAGGCATTTTTCAGTACCGGCACTCGGCCACCGCTAAACCATCCCTTCCATTAAAATGTGACTGGGTTATGCCTGCAAAAAGCATTCACGAAAAGAAGAAAAATATACCACATCAGTACACACACAGACTGGGGAATATTCTGTTTAAACAGGGTTAAGTTGAATGTTGAGAGTATTGTAACATCAGCAATCAGTTTGATTGTATTGGTGCAAATTGTGTTAAACCCACAAAATAGAATCTATTAGAATGGCAGCTCAGCTCTTTCTTGTGTTAATATGCAGATTAGTTGTAAAAGGAATTGATCCATACTATATATCTGAGCAGTGGCATACAGCACCCCCCTGGGGAAATGTAATTGTCTAATTACAATGGCCATTTTCAGGACAGCAGATTGAATGTCTTTATAACCACATGGTGTGACATGTTAATTTGTGTAATTATGTTTTAAGGAATAGTTGGCAGTTTCATTGTGCATTAACAAGGCACTAGAACAGTAGCTATAATAGCGTGTTTGTAATCCAAAGATTGTTTTACAGCACAGCAAGATTTTCTTAGACAGTGCTTTCAGCAGCAAAACAAAAACACTTCATATTGTATAACATAAGAAAAGGTATGAACATACAATTAGCAACCAGATATGTCTTAAATAATCGCCTGCAGGATTTAATTATCAAAAAAACACACCTCCATATCATAAAATGAGAGTGAACTTTCTAGTGAGACAGAGTGGTTGAGCTATGATGCCACAGCTCTTAAGGTGTAAGCAGTCACAACATCAGCGCTTGATGTGTTAAGTTTTGGATAGCACCCAAAAGAAAAGTGAAATGCTTTGATAAAATGTCTTCCTTATTCACTTCAGTACAATCGATCTCAATACTCATTCATCTCTATTTTGAACAACGGCTATTTGGCAGATTTCAATGTGGATTAATGCTAATAATGTACTGACCTAAAATCGTCTTTCCTACATCAACAGAGATTGATTTTAACCTTGCACCCCTCACTTGCCAATTGATGGGTAACAAGATTTCATGACAACTACAACCATGGGTCATGCAGGCCCTGTATCTGAGGCCCTTACTGTAAGATGACTTATATTAACTGCCTAATACAAGAGCACCAATAAGGAATAAGGGTTCTATTGTCGAGATGAATCAACACAAACAACTGAATGCAGCATTTTCACAAGGGCACACAACACCCGTTGAGAGACAGTATGTTTAAAATTGTTTAGTTTTTTTATTTTTATTTTTAATTTTACAGCTTGTGACAGAGATCGAATGGTGCTTGGTGATAGATCTCCCTCTCGACCTGTGAGGGCACTGTGTAACGGGATCAGAGTACCCTTAACTAAATGGCACGACAATTTATTCTGTAGGGTAGGTGGAGGTCGGTCATTTAGGAAAGGGGCGAAGCTACGGTATCCAAACTCAATGACCCAGACGGTAAACGATGTGGCATCCGAGGATTGGAGGAGCGGATGTGCTCGTTAACCTAGGGGTCATGAGCGAGGATATAAATAGGGGACTTAACGTACGTGATCTGTTCCTTGGTAAATGGTTAGTGTTGAAAACCTACAAGGGGTCTGTGTGCTGTTTCGTGAACCGTGAGTTTTGTGTTGTGTTTTGTTAACTGTCATCTGTTTTTTAATAGACTTCCAGTTGCACGATCCAGAGCTGTAGCGAAAGCCAGCATAAACCCGGACATCACTTTCACCCCTGCATTTCACGGAGAACTGTATTACACCACTTGCACTTATTCACTATCACTAAGAACTGTGTTTGTGTTTTTGTGTTTAGTGTTGGTGTGTAAAACTGGACTTTTGGTTACGGGTCAAACCCGGGGAATTACAAATACCGAGTGATACACGCCGCTGTATCACTCCATCATTATTATTTACAGGTGTTTGCCATAAGGCTCTGGACATTGTTAATTAAATCAATAAACACCCTTGCACCTGGAAATCATTGTCTGTCTGTTTTGTATTCACTTACCACTTTGCCACACAGCTATACAGTAGTCTCTCGCTAAACCGGACATGTCTGGAGAAAGACAGGTTGTCCTAAATAACAAGGTGTCCAGTTTAAAAAATAAAAATTACACATATTTATAATGTATTTCAAATGTAAAAGTCATTGCGCTGAAATAACAATGTGTTCTCTGTACATATTACATTATGTCAAAAATATAAATCTGGAAAATGGGCCTATACAGTATGCAATACAGTAGTAAAATCATAAAGAACACTTTCTCTTTACTTTAGCATAGACTACTGGTAACACAAAATAAATAATGCTGCTGCATTCTGTGTACATATTACTGTACAATGTATCCTATGCCACCTATTTTTAACCCTATCACAAAATGTTAAGCGTCAGTCCAGAAGTATAGCGAGGTTAAGGTTACATCTAAAGAATATTGGAGTTGACAGAATTGAGTGAATCTCTGCCAATGTCAATAAAGGCTGACACATATGGATCATGGTGTAGTAGAGATCTCAATTCAATAAAACTTTGACAGAGCTTTGACCCGCTACAAATTAAAATAATTCCTGGATTGTTTTTAACTGTTAACCTGTTTGATGGATGATTAAACAGAAAACCAATTGCCACCACACCAGTGATTTACTAATTACATAGGTTCAGTAAAAAGTTCATAGAGGCTTTTAGGGAACCTGATAGACCATGAAGGTCGGCTCTGAAACTGTCTTCTTAATATATTAACCTGTGATCAGCTGAGGTTGGGGATACCTTTTCACATACGGACTCTCGAGTTTGAAGAGCGCTTACCTCTTTAGGCTTGCAGATTCCACATTATTATATCTATATTTTAATAATATATCAGTAACATGACCTACATTCACTGTACAGAAATATGCACATTTAAAAATGTAGGTTTGGCATTGGCACAAACATTGCTTCAAACTGAGCCAATTGGAATGGTTATGGAATTCTAATTTAATCTTCATTTGTAATGGGTGTTTAGAGTACTTTATTTAGTAGTGTTCTGTACTGAAAAAAACTACGAGCAGATTTTTTGAAAGATGTGAGAGTAATTCTACCTTAGTAAAATAGTTCTGAACTGTAACGACATGACATGAATCAACCCATGTCCAAGTGGACTGGCATAATTAAACGCTAAGGGGGGGGGATCGTAAATGATAACTCCAGTGTTTATCAACAAATCAATATGTAGCATTGATTTGGGCATTTTCAAGCGGTTGTTATGCCTATTTCGTTATTAAATAATCGTGCTAAGGTGATTTCCGAAATTATGTTGATTTACAAAATAATGTCAACATCTTAACGAGCAGTGCTTCTTGTGACTATTTATTTTGTTTGCGTGGGAATTTAAAAGGAAATCTGTGTTAATTGTCATAATTTATCAGGAGCTAACAAAAAAGTATATAACTCACCTTGAAACAGCATTTAAAATATTTGGTGTTAAAAACATTGAATAAACAAACTACAATATGGCTTTGCTGGGAGTGGCAGCAGTTGCATCAAATGTAATTTTAGAGCTTGAGTGCGAGCCTGAGATTGACAGACACTGGCTGCAATGCCAACAGCAGAGAGAGGGTTTACAGGACCAGGGTTAATTTCTTAGATCTAAAAACTAAAAAACTTAAATCTAAAAACTCGATTGCATCTGGATAGGGCAGCTATTGTCGACCTCTGTCAGAATGCGGGAAGACCTTGAATTGCCTATGAAAAGGGTTTGTGCTGTCAACCGGTTTTATAAAGCCTAGCTTTACCAGACCTTCCTGGTTATTAAGGGTGGGGGCAGCCCGCACGCTACTGGGTTTACATACCCCTACTTAATCCAGTGAGTCTGCAGCTACACTGTAGTAGTGGGGAGCACAATTCGCTACATCCTATAACATCTGGAACGCATGTGCAAATTTACCTGGCTCCTGTCATGACTTACATTTTGACAGAATCTGCTGTGTTTAATCATTTCAGAGAGCCACTACACCAGATGGCATATTAGTAGATCAGTATTGTAAGACTACCTATATAATAAAATATTTGTAGTTCTGAAAATGTTTTAGCCTTTTCTATACTTGTTGTTATGAATGAGATTTATTCTTGCTTTAACCATGTATAACCTTACAGAACGTTTGTTGTATAGCTAAAATGATATACCGTTATTTGCACCCAGTGTAATGTTACTACTAAGAAATTAGCAATGCAGCTGTAGCCTGAACTGAATACGTAATGCTTTTAACACCTCAGTCTAATCCACACAACAGCAAAGAACAGGCGTACAAGGACACACAGATCCACTAGGAATGTGATCTAGCAGACCTTTGGTTTACTAAAAATTAGGTTTCGGTGGCTCGACAAATCAGGTGCTGTGGTTTAATGTGACCCCCAAACCGTGGATGTTTGTAGAGCCTTGTATCCGGGAGGAAGAACCACCTCATCTTGAACCATTGGCGCTTCCTCAGGCAACAGATCATTGACATGGATTCTGCCTAAACATATCTGTAATGTTGTCAGACTCCCCCCACACTTTATGCACAATGTACACTTTCAATTTCACATGTTTGTATGCATATAAAATGTTCTTATAATACTGTAAGTGTTTGATGGCTACTTCTAATCATGTTGAGTTTATTTATCGCAGAGGCGAGCAAAGAGTAACAGAGAAAATGCAGGATTAGTGGAATTCATGAACAATTAATTATAAACAAATTGTGTATTGAGTTAGGGAGTTCTATTGTAATTTTAAAAGCTTAATAAATATATAATGAAGTGTTACATAAATGGTATACATCTATAATAACTAACAACTAAACACACAAATGGCACTTCAAACACATTTATTTATAGCCTAAAATCATACATACTAAAATACATACAAAACAAAATAAGAAAATAAATTCCAACCAAGCCTAAATAGATGGCTTACCCCCCCTCCACGCCCCATCCAAAAATGCCGTCCAATATTTACCCACACGCCAGATAATGGTAATGGTAAATGGTAAAATTAAATTTAAAAAATAAATAAATAAATAAATTAAATCTACATTCTGGATGACATAATGGACAATTTTAAAAGTTCACAAATTATACACAAAAGAGATATTCCCATTATTTTTTATTTCCATTTGGCTGCTGCTCACTAGTGGGAGAGCCGTCTCCCTGTACACTAGTAGTTTCCATAACAACAAATTTGTTTCTTGTTTTTTTGTTATGACTTTCACTCCGTGTGGAGTTTTGTCTGCCTGGAGTTAGAAATAGTAAATAAAAATATAGTGAGAGTCAATCAGTGCGTTTACATGAGCATAAGAATTCCGATATTTTTTCAGAAAACTAAGTTTTCCGAAAACTAATTCCGATATCAAAAGTCATGTAAACACAGTTTTCGGAAAATGTATCGGAATATTCCTTAGGTCAGTTTTCGGAAAACAGCACCTAGAAATTTACGATTCAATTCCGAAAACGAACCAAATGTATATCATGTAAACGCACTTTTCGGAAAACGTATTCTGATCGCATATTGCACATGTGCAAACTTTGACCTTCATTCCTGCACGTGGTTTTAGAAAACAGACAAAATAATAACAATATGTAGTCAGTCTGCATGAATCCGTTATTGAATCGTATTTTGTCATATACTTATACTTGCTAGAACCAAAGTCATTGTATTTTATCTTACTCTTAATTGTATATAATACTTGTACTGTGATTCTTGAAATGTATTTGTTTACGACTGTAAGTCGTCCTGGATAAGGGCGTCTGCTAAGAAATAAATAATAATAATTATAAGTTAGGGATCAACTAATATTTGTCCGTATATTTTTTTTTTATTAGCCCATACTGAAGCAGCACGTTTTCCAGCTTTAAAATTACGTGATAATTTAAAATAATGTCTGCAAAATAAACTGGTAATATAGAACAGGATGAGCTGTTGGAAAGGCTAATTGCGCATTGTGGGGTATGTGAAAAGAGGTATTGGATAGTAATCTTTGAATTTAAGACCCGACACTTCGATAAAGCACTTGTTATTGGATTGGTCTCCGTTCTATCGCAGAAAAAATGTCCGGTCTGTTCAAATCGTACTTAGGGTACTACAGTACTTTGAATGCGAAAATATCCTGCGTTTTGCGAAAACTTCAATCCATGTATACAGTTGAATTCTAATTAGACTTTCTATCGTTAAGCATGTAAACACAGAAAAGTGACGTTTTAAGAAAATCAGTTTTCTGATTCGGTTTTCCAAAAACATTAGTTTTCGGAAAACGCTTTGTCATGTAAACGTACTGATTAAGAAGTCCCCACAAATATAGGAATGCAAACATGTGTGTGTGTGTGTGTGTGTGCTTTTTTTTAAATATGTATATATGTCTTTGTACTCTTTGGAGTTGCTAAAAACAGTAAGATGAATCTCAAGCAATGCACAGTAATTGCTTTCTGTGGTTAAGACCACCATCATCATTTTGCAATATATCTTGTGATCCAGGAGAGAACAGATTAAATTAATAAACATTTTTTTATGAAGCGCTTAGGAAAATAACAAGAAAGAGCAGGTATGTTATGTAGCAGGGACTAACTGTGGTGTTGCTGTCAGTTTTGATAAAATAATATCAATGATTCACCTTCAGATCTGAGAGGGAGACGAATAGGCGATGATAGCTAGGATAAATGAGGAGCCAATACAGTTGGACAAACACTCATTCTGAGAGGTCTGCAGAATCCTATTAGTATTCATCCCACAGTTCTCATTTTAGCAGCAGAATGTTGAAGGCTTGTGTAAAGGGCTAGATGCAGCATAGACCATGTTGCAGTACCTGCAGTATATTGTTTTATGGATTACGATTGGGATGGTTTTGATGTGAATTCCGATAAAACTGTCCATGAAATATAACTCACCTTAGGGGGTTCATCTGATCTGTGTAATAACCAAAGACCTCCAGTGACCTGCAGTTTCATTGTTACCTGCTTAAAGGGTTTATCAAAAAAAGTTGTATCCTATTCAGCAGATGTAACACCCATTATGGGGCCTTCAACATCACTCTAAACTAGTTTGTGACTATTAAATCTCATGGACTTCAGAAGGACTAATGGGTTTAATCTACTGAGGTCCATAAGAAGGAGTACCCAAATTACTATGACCCCTGCCCTCTATGACCCCTGCCCTAACCCTATAATAATTCCCTCAACTTTGAGAGGATTTCACTTTTCTTGCTGTCCATTGTTAGTAGAGTTTCAAGAAAAAAAAAAAAAAAATGTTATAATTAGGTTCCAGACCAGAGGTTTTGGCCTATAAGATTCTAAAGTCAGCCATGGCTGTTCAAAGGAGAGTCAAGGGATAACTTAAAACTAATGGAAGAAGGATAAGTGAAATGCAGATTTTGCATACACTATACAAAGTACAGAAATAAATTAGGTTAGGTTAGGTTAACCACGTCACTGCTATTTTGACAGATTGGGTCTGTAATGAAAAGCAATCCTCCATTGCACATCACATTACTACGTTACGGTACATGCAGGGATGTAAATCAGGTGTTCTGCATTTGAGCGCTTTAGAGATCTATGAGTGGTTCCGATCTTGCCCCATTTAGGTGTTGTTCTGAACGTGGTCTCACTCTGCGGACCTGAACTGAAGTGGACCATTTTATATTAAAATCCAGGACCTTGTGTGACGCTGTGGCAAAGTGGTGAATACGTGCAGGCCCGGAAGAAACAGACAGACAGAGACAGCGAGGTTGGTGAAGCTGAGCACTTGGTTGTGCTCAGCATTTAATAAACAAAACAAGAGAACACAAAAACAGGACACAGCACTCTACGCCAAAATAAAATAGACAAACAAAACGTACTAAACATTAAACAGACAGTGCACGGACAGACACACAAACAAACACGGTGAGTTTTAAATAAACAAGTATCGTGCTGGTCCTACCAGCACGTAATAGCAATTGTTATCTTTTTATTGAACTAGTTCTCCTCCTCTCTCTCCCGTTCACTACTCACCGAACACCCAACCCCGAGTGAGTCAAACGTGCATCTATATATACTGTTGTGCTGGGATTCAATTACGAATTAATTATTCACTTGAATCCCAGCACGTGAATTAATTACGTGCAACCTCGTGCTCACATATTAATTACTTTAAATGCAAGTAAAGTGATGTGCAATCCCGTGCCTAAATACAATTACATCTTAAATAACTCGTGCTGCACACACCCATTTATATCCCGTGCAGCCATCTCTGTACACCAACATTAACACACGCATGCAACATACAACACAGAAACGCACACAAGGGCAGGGCACATTGCAACAGACCCCTTCTACTGTTTTGAGGAAAAACCAAAGCACTTGTCATATAAGACCTACTAGATGACCAGACAACTGTCATCTCATTTTGCAATCGATGCACTATGTCATTATTGCTTATGCACATCCAATGTTTACAGCTGTGGCCAAAAGTTTTGCATCACCTAGAATTTTAGGATTGGGACATCTTTTTTTTTTTTTTTTTAAACTATATAAACAAAATTTAGTTATTTTATTTAACATCATCAGGCCCGGATTAACCTATTCTGAGGCCTGTGCACTACCACAAATGGGGCCCTGTGCCCAGGGTTGTCTGATCTGTATGACATTTGTAGCCAAAAGTGCAACCAAAATCTGTGAAATATAGCCAAAAGCTGATTCAGAAATAGCCCAAAAGTAGCCCCAATCTTTTTTTTTTTTTTTTTACTACATTTTACATACTATTAAATTAATAGTAATAAAGATTAAAATTAAATAGATGCTTAATTTATATTCTTGGTGAGATTTGAGAAAAAGCTGGCTGGCTGACTGGAGAAGCTGGCTGGCTGACTGGAGAAGCTGGCTGACTGTTTACTTAAAGGGGACAGCCACTTTTTGTGTGTGTGTGTGTGTGTTATATAGGAACATGTAACACACACACACACACACACATACAAAAAAAAATAAGTGGATGTTCCCTTTAAGTGCCATGTACCTGCTGAAACAAACATATAATTTACTTGTTTATCTGTTACTTGCTGCCTATCGTGTAAAATATCTTACATCCTGCCTGGACCAGGACAGAAACTGAATAAATACTAATGATAATGATAGCGATAATGATAACTGATGATATAATTTTATACAACGATTTCAAATTAGAAAACCATTCAGTACTGTCAGCCAATCAGCTTCCAGCATTAGCGTCACGCGCAGCAGATGCCCGTTGGAATATCTCGGCACCAACTGTAAATCAAATTTAAAATCAAAATAAAACAAAAACGATTTTGTGAATGAAAACACATCTTTATTTTTATTTTCTCTTTAAATGTGCTTCATCCTTGTTTTTTAATCAAAAAATGTTCAGGACTATCTTTTTAGAATGTCGTTGCACTGCGGAAGGGTACCCAACGAATCAGTACAATTTCAAGGTAAATATGTTCCAAAGTCAGTGTCTTTTGACTAAAAAATACGCTCAATTTAGGCATTTGGCTGAGCAGCTCTTTGCCCCGCTGTTGCTTTTCTTTCATTCATTTTCTTGTGGCAGAACCGCTTTCATATTTTCGAGCAGCAGACATTGTAAAATAAAATATTGATGTAGGTTTGCGCGGAGTCAAGTGGCTTCTGCATAGCAACCGGTAGCCGCTGAAAATAAACTGTTGTCAAGCTGTGTAACATACGACTGGTGGCTAATTATGATGACAACCTACGTGACCAAAAAAATAATAGATACAAACTAAAATTAGGTGTTGTAGGTTTAAAGCAATGCCCATACAACCTGCCGGCCGATATCGGGGGATTGTTAGTGTTCATTTGTTGTTCGGTTTTTAATTTGTAATGCTCTTTATTGTGTGCCCTGTCTGTGGGTGTTTCTGACTGCATGATAACCAGTGTGTCCAGTTTCGTCACCGCACCCTGACAGGGTTGACTAGTGATGGTTAGCGCTGCCCCCACGTTATCGTTGTTTTGGGTGTTTTACCATATATATATATATATTTTTTTTATTTGGGTATGTACCTGTTAAACTAGGAACCTGGGTGATTTCATATGGTTTCACTACCTGATGTTAATGTAGGTAAACTAGTACGTAGTACTAAAAAAGGCATTAAGTAAATGAATGCATAATGCTCTTATTGCTAAAATTAATCTTCACACTACTAACATGTTACAATATTGTGCTTATCATTTTTTGGTATGTTATAATTGTGTATTACTGTAATTTATACTGTAAGTATAACTGTTTACCATGAATAAAATGTTTGCTGCAAATGGTTCTTGAGTCTGGTGGACTTACACCCATCTTCATGCTGCTGATGCATAGCAGAAAGCCACTTATCTCTTCTATCTGAGCTTAAACGCCTCTTCGGAAGTTTAAAAATTGACAGCCGCTTGTCTTTCATGTTGTCGTGGTTGCGGCATCCAACAACTACACAACTCTTCGGCATTGTATTAAAAATAGGTGGTAACAACTCTTCAATTAATAAAGGAAACAGCGTCTGTCTTGGTTTGTTTTCAGCGGCTCCGAAGTTGCTATGCGGTTACTATGTGCACGCGTATCAAATGGAAAGGTGCCAGAATGCGTATTGTGTTTTTTTTTTAAATTATCAGTAACCGGGGCCTTTGAGCAGGGGGCCCTGTGCAAGTGCACCTTGAACATCATGTAATCAAAGAAACTACAAAATTATATTGCAAAAGCCATAATAGTCTCACCGTATTTCATGTTGGATTTCAAACTTTTTAAATTTTTTGTCAGTGTTTAAGTATATGGGAAACTACAACGCGGTATGTAATTCAATATGTTGATGCAAAATTAGTTTATTCTTGTGGCAGGATGGCTCGCAGTGGTGAGGTGTGGTGACGTCACGGACCAGGAAGTAACTGAATCAAAACAGTGGATAGGCGGGTGAAGCTGAATGCTACTGCACTCAGCGTATTTAATAAATAAATAAACAAAACAAAAGATTTAAACAATCAACAAAACAAAGGGCACGAAGGCCAAACGAATCAGACAGACAAACAAGTAAGTGTCGTGCTGGCAATTGTTAAATTCTGTCCTCTCTATCTCCCCATACCTCCTCTCTGTACACCCCAACCCTGCAGCACGGACAGCTGCAGGTTCTTATACTCTGGCCGAGGGGTTAACTAGCTGTTAATTATCTTATTACCCCTCGGCCACAGTCTGCACGCATTTGGTAAGGATGCATGACTGTCAGCTAGTTAAATAATCAGTAGCTGATCAGTCATGCATCCTCACGGGGTTTTTAAATTATAAATATAAAAAACAATAACAAAAGACGCAGCGCTTTTATCCGCGCCGCAAACAAAAATACAAATAATAATAAATAGGGGCGGGACACTCCGCCACAATTCTATAGGATGATGCAAAACCTTTGGCCATAGCTGTATATATTTAATAATGAAAAACAGTTTTGCAATTACATTCTTTAGTGAGTTAAATGTTTGCTGTGTTTGGGAGGAATTAAACAGTGTAACGTAACTTCGCCGGCTTGTTTGCCCTTTAAAACATAGACCCAGACACAGAACTCTGATTCTTTAGCGCTTTTGCGCACTTTTAATTGTCACAGCACAAACCAAACAAAACAAACAAAACAAAAGCCAAGCTCAAACGTAGAGCCTACCTTCACTTAACAGGTCCCTGACTCACACACAGGACGGCTAAGCCGTTTACCTGTCAACAAAAACTTTACCATAACTTTTAAGCAGCCAAACTTCTCTTAAACCAGCTCCCTGGTGATCTCTCTCTAATGGAGCTGGGAGCTCTCTTTTATAGTTTGTGGCTGTTCCCAATCAACACCTTGTTTGGGAAAAGCCACATTCTCACATGTTTTTGGCAGGGAGAGGAATTAACCCCGTCCCTGCCAACCACCACCAAAACACACAACACCCAGACTTTATTTACATGCAGAGCCCTTACAGATACTAAATGTATTTACTTATTTACAGTGATTTGATGCTGTTGTGCCTTGACGAGATTTTTTTGAGCAAAATTTAGATACAAACAATGTAAGAATGCTGAAGAGTAAAAATGTCAGCGCCCCAGGTGACTGGAAAATATTCTTCTAATTGCCTTTTAAAACACTCAATGTGGAAGTTAATTGCCATTGATTGGTACTCAATTGTAAACTGAGGGAGGGAGTTTTCTTGTTTTGAGATCAAAACATTAATGAATGGATGTACTGCCCACTCCTAATATATACAGTGGTAGCATCACTGTTGAAACACATTGAGGCTTGTCAGTGAATAACAAGATGGGTGCTGCTTAGTGTTAGTCAGTTAGTTAAAAATGAGTCACCCCAATAATTGTGTAGCAACATCAAGGGTGTTAATGGAAGAGGGCTCTACTGTTGTATTTTGTTGCTGATGTCCGTATATCACCATCCATAGTCATTTTGTCTCACTTTAGTTGAAACTGTTGAATTAAGTGTCAACTCCAACCTGCTTTGTAGTGTTTTTGCTTTTAGAAAATGTGTCAGAGAAAAAATAATTCAGTCACTTCCTTAAGATTAAAGGTCCCCAGAGATAAACTAAGAAAACTGTTATAAAGAGACAGCCCTTTCTTATCAGTGAGCCCAATGTGGCCTAAATAAATTACATTTTGGTTATTTATTAAAGATCAATTGGTTTTCTGTGAAGGTACAAACAAAAAAATCTGTTTCTTGTTCTTTCATCTCATTTTTCTTAAAAAAAGAAAAAACCTGCGATGCTTGTCACATCTTTATCATCACCGAAAGGCAATGACTTACAAAGCTGTTTAATAAAATTATCCTTTAGTTCTTGACAGTTGCTTTGCAGTGTGCTGTATATACTGGGGGTTACATAAGTGGGAAATATATGTTCTAATGGTGTTATTTTGTCTATTCTGAATGGGTTTTGCTTATAATAGTTGAGCAATTATTGTTGCTCCTTTGTTTTTTCTTTCTTGCAGCATTTTGGTTGGGTATGGGACTGCTACTGTTGCATGCTGTTTCCAGCTGTGACCATGTTGATTGCTGTGTAATACGACTGGAGTAGGTCTGGAGTCAAAGAGCTCCAATAATATTTATGTTCAAATCTTAGTGGCCACTGATTTGCAAGTTTCACCAATATACTGAGCAGTACAAGAAATCATAATCTTGTTAACCATCCATATCTTAACGTTACAAGTTAAGATTTCAGCTTTAGTTTCTATATGATATACAATATTAGCCTTATATATTAACCTTCACGAACAATCAAAGTCTTGTAGTGACTTAAGTTACACAGCAACGAACAACTCTTGCACTGGCTGTCTGGAGATGTAATTTAAAGAGCTACAGAGACACATTTGTAGGGTGTTAAGCCAGAGATTAGTGAACTAGTTCAGCTAATTCTAAGAGTTTGGGCAAGACCACATACACACATGAATGAGACATAGGCTCTTCAAATTGGTAAGATGCATACATTACCAAGGAACCAGCTATAGTAGAGGTTTAGCACGTCATAATAATGGTAAATAGACATCTATAATGGGTTAGTAATAAAAAGGTCTTGAATGTTCACAGATTTTTAAACAAAATTTCTAACTTTTATTACTGTATGTTTTTGTTTCTCAATCATAGCCATTACTAGTCAAAGGGCATCTGGTGAAATAACACACAGAATCTCAGTGCTTGTATGAGGTACGTTTTAAATGTATTGTGTAAACCTCATGGGTCTAACCTTGGCACTTTCTGAAATGAAAAAGGGAAACATTTTAGATGAAATCAATATAAAAAACCTCCCTTGAACATTCCTTAACACAATAGAGGAGAAAACACAGGTAATGCTAAAGCAACAACTAGCTTTTTTCAGTCTCAGCCTGTTCATCTTCAAATGGACTTGATCCTTTAAGATTTGATTTCACAAAGTTTTGAGACCAACCAGCTACTTGGAACCAGAACATCACTGATGGGCTGAGTGGCCTCCTTTCATTCTTATTAAAATGATCTGATGCTTCAGTGTTTCACCAGGGGTTTTCACATTTCACAAAACAGGGAGTTCCTAGACTGCGATAAGAGAACTTACCATAAAAGAGTGCTCGTTTAACTGTATTATAAAGATAAGAGTGACTGAAAATCAATGAAAAGGAGGGGTTGTGATCATGATGTCTCAGAGAATTTAATTCACAGTATTGATTTTAATTATGCATCTCTAGCACAAGGTTTGATTAGTCAATCTTGCAGCCAATTACTTTGATGGCTTAAGAATAGCCACCTGCCCTCCTGTCAGATTATTAACTATACAGATAAACATAATCATAGAGTATAAAAAAATAAATATGTGCTCTGATTATACCTTTCATCAAGACTTAGTAGAATAACAAGAATTGAATACTAACCCCTCTTGTTATTGTTTGTACTGGATTGGTTGTATATGGTTGTATAAGAACTTGCAAAACATACTTGATTCTGGGTGAATATAATATAACTTTTTTTTATTGCTACAGAAGTAATAAACATAACTGTACACTACCCTGAGATCTTATAATACAACGGAACTGAATGTGTTAGAAAAAATGAAGGTGTTAGAAAATAAATCAGTGTACTTTGGTGTAGGATGTAAGGAATTTAAATTAGTTGTATTGATTTATATCTGTTGACATAGAGTGTTGTTGGAGAGAAGCATAATATTAACTAGGTTTAATTATTAAGAATGCATTTTCGAATAGATTTCTCAGTGAAAAGGAATCCTGTCCTGTAATTAAGCATGACCTCTCTTAAACACATCACTTCAGTAGCAAAACAGGCAACAATGCATTGATATATAATTAAATGGGTAATATCCTCAATTTCCCTTATATGTTCTATTATTATCAATAGAAACTTTCTTAAATCTCTGGGTGCCACACAGGTTTAATGAAATGTTCCTTCCCCAAGCTACATTTGCACTTTCCATCCCTCAAGCAGCTCACCTCTTTTATTCTGCCGGGATTAATGCAATTAACAGCATCTTTTCCCCCTTCTGACTTCCGTGCTCTTCTAAGAACATAAGAAAGGTTACAAACGAGAGGAGGCCATTCGGCCCATCTTGCTCGTTTGGTTGTTAGTAGCTTATTGATCCCAGAATCTCATCAAGCAGCTTCTTGAAGGATCCCAGAGTGTCAGCTTCAACAACATTACTTGGTTCCAGACTCCCACAATTCTCTGTGTAAAAAAGTGCCTCCTATTTTCTGTTCTGAATGCCCCTTTATCTAATCTCCATTTCTGACCCCTGGTCCTTGTTTCTTTTTTGAGGTCGATAAAGTCCCCTGGGTCTACATTGTCAATACCTTTTAGAATTTTGAATGCTTGAATCAGATCGCCTCGTAGTCTTCTGTGTTCAAGACTGAATAGATTCAGTTATTTTAGCCTGTCTGCATATGACATGCCTTTTAAACCAGGAATAATTCTGGTCACTCTTCTTTGCACTCTTTCTAGAGCAGCATATATATAATAAATAAATATAATAAATATAATAAAATACACATTTCAAAAGAAACAGGTATGTACATATACCCGTGTACAGGTGTAAACGGGTACATGTACACACAAAACTATAAAACCGAAATCATTGTTTCTAATACTACATAAAAAGAAAATATGGAGGAGTGTACGCGTCTGCCAGCTGACTGTGCCAGCATCCAGAAGCTGTGTTGTAAACACAGAAGCAGTTCCATGGAACACTATTGTGTAAACACATGTACACTGGTACACACAAACCTGTAAAACCAAAATGTTTTTTTTTCTAATAGTAATATAAAAAAAATAATATATAACAAACGTTTCATATTAGGCACATAAGTTGTTATCCTACCTGCCATTTCAGTTTGCTGTATGCATCTGAGTGCAGATAACCGTATTGCAATCAAAATGACTACTTTCATGATTAAATATTTCCTTCTGATATATTCCCAGTTGCATTTGTGGAACAAAATGAAGGATTGTTGTCTCCAGGTACATTGAAAAATAAGCAACTAGGCTTTCACTGAGTTTGCATCTTGACAAATCCACAATCATAGCAATCTCTGTCTCATAGTCAGTCTACAAACAAAGAAAGGCTTGAAATAAAAAATAAAAAAACACATGTGTGCTAGGAGGAGGGTGTGTGTCTTGTTTGCTGCATTTACAAAAAAAAAATAGAATATCTTACGTTATATTAAAAAAAAAAAATGTATTGTAATGCATGGGTCACATTGACCCATGTGGCGGTACTAGGCAGAACTGTTTATAACTTTATAATTTTTGCAATTCTGGCTATCAAACGTCATCTGGATATTTAATTAATATATTAAGGAAAAGTCAAAAATGGACATACACATACGATTTACAACGGAAGAGTAATTAGCATTTTAGATCCAAAATGGGCCAAATTGACCCGCATGGCAGTTCTAGTGTTAATTAATTTATTTGATTTATTTTGTTATTTGTGATATTGTTTGTTGTTTTGTTTTAATTAATATACCACATACTTTACAATGTTATGGTTATTTGCAATTTGTTTCCATTGATTGGATTTGTATTGTGTTTATTGGGGTGTTGGCTGAAGGAGTATCTGATAACTGCTGTGATGAGACTAAATAAAGCCAGACAGGAACTGTATTACAGTTTCTTTGTTTTATTTCTTGAGGGACATATATTTGGAGGGTCTGACCAAACTAGTGGTGCAGATAAAATACTCTGTTTATTTTTCTAACTTGGTTTCTGTTATTTTCCCTGTGTGAAAACCATGGGGGTGGCGTAATAATAATAATAATATAATAATAAACTACATTTATATAGTGCATTTCATGCTAAAAGCAGCTCAAAGCACTTTACAAAGAAATACATTTTAAATACAGAGAAAATAAACATGTATACTAAAGGACAGAATTAAAAAAATAATTAAGAAATAGTACAGATGTGATAAAAAATGTAATACAAGCTAAAAGAAAACATTAATTTTAACCATTAGAGGCAGCAGAAAGAAAACACATTACAAGTGCATTCAGTTGTTGTAAAAATGTGTCTTAAGTCTTGTTTTAAAAATTGCCATTGAGGGTGCATCTCTGAGTTCCACAGTCTGGGAGCATTATAACACGAAGCAACTTCTCCTTTTCCTTTTGCACTTTACCCTCGGAAAACATAAAGTGTTGCAACATAAAACGACCAGTTTTTAATTTAAAAAATACATCTCACTGGGATATAATGGGTTTAAAATTGAGTTTAAACTGCACCTAAGTATTCACTAATGATTTACACAGTAAGTATTATGATTAAACAAAATTATAATATTATTATAACATGTTCTGATCATAATCAGATTATAGTTGTCAGAATCTCAGCTTGTGGACCGAGCCTTTTTTTCTTTAATGCACTTTTCTCTTATTTGCAGCACTGTGGCTTTAGGAGTACTCTGGGATTTGCTCACCTTACTTTACTGGCAGAACTGCAGTTAAATGGTCTTTTCTCAGTTGCAGTCAGCTATTGAGACCAGGTAAAGTGCTTGAGTGACTGCCTTGAGCTCACTTTAAAAAGCTCAGCTTGTCACACACATACAGATGCACTTTTTTTCCCCCCATACAAACTAAAATAGTACAATTCAATAGCTAACCTTCACCGTGATCATTATGTTTTCAAAAATAAAAATGGACCAAAAAAGCGTTATTTTGGAGAACACTCACAGGTATATGAAGCATGATGGAAAATACGTTCACAAAGGCTAAAATAACATAATCTATTTTTAAAAGAGCCATTATGTTAATTCACCATTCAATAATTAATACATTTGGTTAAATCAGTTAATTGTAAATCTACTATATTAGGGCCCTTCACTAATTCATATAGTGAAATATCGGTTTATTTGTTGGTAGGGGATACTGAATCGTCAGTATGAAAGAGGACTCTTAAGACAGAAAAATGCAGCTTAAGTGGGCACTTTTATTATATTTATGACGTAACACACAGCAATACTTAATTTAGAAAATGAAAATAAATAAAAGAAAACCTGCCCACTTGGGCCCTGTTTAAACTTCCTGCAGGCCCTATACTCGGCCTTGCATGAGCTAATCTCAGTGCAAGTAAAACACAATCATTAAACAGAAATTGTTTGTGTCCAGTCCAGGTTTTCCCGGTTGCCACCGGTCCTTCTGAGATCTCCAGGTACAGGTCCACTCAAGGTAAGTACCGCGATAACCAGTAATTTTGTAATCCACAAGTGTCTGTGTAGTCACACTAGTTTTGCTCCTTTCAGAAATCCAGGTAATCTCCAGGTTTTGGATCTGTCTTCACGAGAGAAGTTGGCGCCCCTCTGGTCCAAACAGGAACAACAGGTAAATTTAGGTTTAATTCTTGCTACACTGTCCTTTACTTGAATAAGTTACTTTGATTTCCCTTGGCAGGTATTTTGGAGACCCCTGCTGGTAAAGAGCTGTAACCACAGCCCAGCCCTTGTTACAGCGTCCTGGTGGACTTGGAATTCCCGACTAAATAAAAAAAAAAAAAATAATAATAATCAAAAACTAAAACAGTGTTGGGTATTGATTAACCTGATGTGATTCTGTTCCTTATTTAAAACACACATTCCATTAGGAACAAGTCTGGTTTACTTCATTCCAAACCAATAAGCATTTTAAATAACACAAAGTATTTTTTACAAAAGATGTGCAGGTTTAATACAAGGTTCCACACAGAAACCAAAATGGATACAGTCCATAGAAGTGCTCCTGCACTGTTTAAAATAACCCGTGCAGTCTTTAAAACAGTCCAAAGAACTTAACCACATATTTATGCAGTGTTGTATTTACGACCGTGAGTAAAAACATTCACCCATATAGAATGGTCTTCTTAAAACCTTGTCACACAGAGCTTGGGTTTAATTCCATTCCAAATTAATGCACGTAGAATAATTGCGGGTAAGTTTTTAGTATGCACTGAGATGCCTTCGGTCAAACTGGAACACAGCACTGCTAGCCTTGTTCAAGTAAATCCACACAGGTACCATGGAACAATTAATGTGATGTCACCACTCTCTTAGCTACAAGTCAACTCAGGATCTTTTAGTTCTCTGATTGCGTTTCTGCTTGCAACCGCGCTGTAATACCATCAATAGCCTGTATAGCCACACCTCTATCACTATCTGCAGCTACCTTTTTATATCCCATAATCCCCACACAAACAAGGTCACCTGACTTTACAACCCAGTGTGTTCATGGGAATTGAAGTTCCAATATGCATTACGTTATATACAATGACAAAATGTAACTCGTCAGTTTGGCAGCAAAGGCTGTGTGGTCCAGTGGTTAAAGAAAAGGGCTTGTAACCAGGAGGTCCCCGGTTCACATCCCACCTCAGCCACTGACTCATTGTGTGACCCTGAGCAAGTCACTTAACCTCCTTGTGCTCCGTCTTTTGGATGAGACGTAACTGTAAGTGGCATCTGCTAAATAAACAAATAATAATAATAAAAAGGCAAGACATCAGCCCTCCTACTTGTCTGATGTCTTCCCTTTGCCTTAAAGCCTGACCATTTGTCACTATATATATATATATATATATATATATATATATATATATATATATATATATATATATATATATTCACAGAGGTCCAAACAAGAGATTTATATTGTGTAAATATCTATGTATCATGGGGCGAAATAAGTGGCATCATGTGGGTCCTGACACATGTTTGAAAACAGTTTTAGGAAAAAATAATATCCTTGCTTTCTCATTTCACATCTAGAAAACAGCCTTATCCATAATGGCACAAGCCAATAAACCCACTAGTACTGTTTTTATATTAGACTTTTATCCCAGTCTTTCATCACATTGTTATTATTGAAATACATTGGTTCTTGGTTAAGGTTCTGTTATGGAGCTGTGAAGTAATACAAAAAAATATATTAGACCGTAATGGGGGATGACAATTCTTCAGCTCTCAATTTTCTAAGCAGAGTTGATGAGTAAATTATTTTCCAGAATCCATCCAAGGCAATTTGTGAAAGAAATACAGTCATTTCTCAACTGACTTGATATAGAGGTTGGGGAAATGTTGTCATTCAATACAATGTAGAATATAGGTTTCCCTTTCCTGGTCTTTCCCATTGTATATAAAAAGGTTGTCTGCTTGTACTGTAGATGTATGTCACCCACAATATATATATATATATATATATATATATATATATATATACAGACGTGCTCAAATTTGTTGGTACCCTTACAGCTCATTGAAATAATGCTTCATTCCTCCTGAAAAGTGATTAAATTAAAAGCTATTTTATCATGTATACTTGCATGCCTTTGGTATGTCATAGAATAAAGCAAAGGAGAGAGTTGTCTGAGGAGATCAGAAAGAAAATAATAGACAAGCATAGTAAAGGTAAAGGCTATAAGACCATCTCCAAGCAGCTTGATGTTCCTGTGACAACAGTTGCAAATATTATTAAGACGTTTAAGGTCCATGGAACTGTAGCCAACCTCCCTGGGCGCGGCCGCAAGAGGAAAATCGACGGTAGATGGTAGAAAAAGAGCCAAGGATAACTGCCAAAGAGATACAAGCTGAACTCCAAGGTGAAGGTACGTCAGTTTCTGATCGCACCATCCGTCTCTTTTTGAGCGAAAGTGGGCTCCATGGAAAAAGACCCAGGAGGACTCCACTTTTGAAAGAAAAACATAAAAAAGACAGACTGGAATTTGTTAAAATGCATATTGACAAGCCAGAATCCTGGGAGAATGTCCTTTGGACAGATAAGTCAAAAACTGGAGCTTTTTGGCAAGTCACATCAGCTCTATGTTCACAGACGAAAAAATGAAGCTTTCAAAGAAAAGAACACCATACCTACAATGAAACATGGAGGAGGCTTGGTTATGTTTTGGGGCTGCTTTGCTGCGCCTGGCACAGGGTGCCTTGAATCTGTGCAGGGCACAATGAAATCTCAAGACTATCAAGGCATTCTGGAGCGAAACGTACTGCCCAGTGTCAAAAAGCTCTGTCTCAGTCGCAGGTCATGGGTCCTCCAACAGGATAATGACCCAAAACACACAGCTAAAAGCACCCAAGAATGGATAAGAACAAAACATTGGACTATTCTGAAGTGGCCTTCTATGAGTCCTGATCTGAATCCTATCGAACATCTATGGAAAGAGCTGAAACTTGCAGTCTGGAGAAGGCACCCATCAAACCTGAGACAGCTGGAGCAGTTTGCTCAGGAAGAGTGGGCCAAATTACCTGTTAACAGGTGCAGAAGTCTCATTGAGAGCTACAGAAAACGTTTGATTTCAGTGATTGCCTCTAAAGGTTGTGCAACACAATATTAGGTTAGCGGTCCCATCATTTTTGTCCATGCCATTTTCATTAGTTTTATTATTTACAATATTATGTTGAATAAAAAATCAAAAGCAAAGTCTGATTTCTATTAAATATGGAATAAACAATGGTAGATGCCAATTACTTTTGTCAGTTTCAAGTTATTTCAGAGAAAATTGTGCATTCTTCGTTTTTTGTGGAGGGGTACCAACAAATTTGAGCACGTCTGTATATATAATGTTGAATGAGAGATCATTCAATATCAGCAAGAGACTAATAATCACAGTTTAAACATGTAAAAGCCACCCAGTTAAATATAGTTACCTGAAACTCAGGAAGAACGCAGTGCCATTGCTGAATTTTATTCTGACACCCCCCCCCCCCCCCATCCTGTATCTTATCCATGATATAACCTGTGGATTGAAATTTTGTTGAGTTCCGTTGCTCTAAACTGCGTTGTCAGAAAGTATTGAAGCGGTGCGCTTTTGCCAGAGGTAATTCACTCTCTATTAGTAGTATACTATATCTGTTAAAAATCTTTCTTTGCCATCAGCCCGGGGGGCTGTAGACAGCTGAAGAACTGCCCGGGCAGATGCAGAAATGACATCAAATTCTCTATAAATACTGTATTAGATTTTCTTGTAGTTTGAGAAATTCACCCGCCAGTAAAGACGAGAAACATTGAGAGCATGAAAAAGAAAACTATTATTATTATTATTATTATTATTATTATTATTATTATTATTATTATTATTATTATTATTATTATTATTTTTCAGAATAATAACTTAATTTTACATTTTTGCAAAGCTGTTTTTATCTAAAAAAATGTCCCTTTGCACTCGCTTCAAAATGTGTTCAATATCTAATTAGGAAAACAACTTGAGCTAATTTAAACAGAACAGCATGTGGAATAATCAGCCAGGCATGGCCATATCTGCAGCAGGGCAGGGCTTGTTAGTCATGGAAGTGAAATATTAAAATAAGCATTTACAAAACAATATTTTATTTTGTTTTATTTAAATATATGCCAACGTTGGTCCAGTTTCCTAACCACCAAAAAACAACGTTGCACCAACATAGGACTGGCATATAGTATTTTAATATAATGTCAGCGCAACATTGGCCCACCTGAGGATAATGACTAAATGCCAACGTTGTACCATGATTGGCTCGATAAGCAAAATGATGTTGGCCCATCGTCAGTTGCCAACGTAGGGCCAACCAAACTCCTGACGTAAGCCCAACGTTGGCCCGACTAAAAATTGCTGTCTAGGTCTTTATTGTCCCCTGTAGCAACTTCATCTGAATTTATTTTCTCTCAGCATGACACCCCTTTCTTAAAATGCTACAAAAAATGGTTTTAGGAAAATAATGCATTTTCTGAATGAAGGGACTAATTTTTAAACAAGCCAATGCAAAACAATATTAAGTCATCCAAACTATAAAAATCACTACACTACATTAAAATACAACATGGCAGTTATGGGTTGTCTCAGATTATTCACAGCTGTTATAATATTCACTTTTTCAGTTTTTTCAATGTAACAAGACATGCATGCTTGTCCTTTGTGCAAAGAAATGAGCCAGAATATTTTCTTGTCACATTGGATATATGTACTGCTTCTTTAAAGACTGAAATTGCACCAATTTTAACATCGTAATTAGCCCGCAGTGTTTCTACTGCTGCCACTTTGTAATAAAACATAAGTCTCTTCAATGGCATTGCTGGATGCCAGAAGAGAGTACCTCATGATTACTTTTTCATTCAAAATCCAACATGACAGATATAAATAGCTCCTGTTTTCCACTACTCATTCCATTTTTATATTTTTTATCATCTCCATGTATTTCCCTTTTCTTATTCCCTTTGAGGAACCTCAAACTTCAAGGACACATTTCTATTTCTCTAATTTCAAGCGGCAGTGCTTGAGCATGGTGTAGGCAGGGGGAAGGTGGTGGAGGCAGAGGCCGGGGGGGGGGGGGGGGGGAAACTAATTTAGGAAGAAAATATGTTCTGTGTTGTTTCCTGAATTCTGCTGTGGCTTGTTTTTCTGAGTCAGTTTGAGTGACATTCAATATCTTTCAGATTAGACTCTGTGATCACAGCCTCTGTCTTCACAGTGCATCAAAGTATGATATTTGTTCCTTGTGCTTTGTACCGCTGCTGGAGTAGACTGTTGTTCTGGCCCTTGATCATGCTGCCGTAAGTGGTATTCTCATATAGCTCAGTCATCTCCTGTCATCTGAAAAAGTAATTTAGCTTCTCATTAGGAAACACAGTTATATAAATAAAAACAGTCCTCAGATGACACTCCTTCCCATCCAATCCAAACAAAAAAACACTGAAAATTGCAAACAAATTATAAAAGGCACTTGGTTTAAAGAGTAAGTAGTGGAGTTCCGAAAAATATAGCGTTAAACGTCCCCAACTGTTGCTACAACTGTTTAAATAATGTACCTGAGTCACTTACTGTACCTGCCACACTCTTGACAGAGACCACCAGAGAAATTGGGAAGGTTTTTTGGGGGGGTGGCTGGAGAGCGGTTAATGCCTCCCCTGACACTTTATAAGCATGTTTTATTACTTGGTTGTAAAATATGGCACCTTGATGAATTAAGTGTTAAGGATCTGGAAGATGAGTGCAGCAGATATAATGCCTATTCCATATATACATGATATATAATACGTGCACAAAATATTTTAGCTACTGCCTGTCAGTGCATAAAATTAATTTGGTGGTTCATAGAGCCTATTTAAGCAGTCTAGACAGATATCGACTTACCTGAAAAACATCATATGTTACAGTATTCACCATATTGTAATGTTTGAGGGAAAATGAAGCAGTGTGGCAAAGTGCCCGCCCCTGTGTGTATTTTGTGTGTTATGTGTTGTATGTATGGTGCGTATGTTAATGTTGGTGTATAGATTGGTACACGGGATATAAACGGGTCTGTGTTTCACGTGTGTTTAAAGTGTATAATTATATTTAGGCACGAGGATGGCACATCACTTCACGTGCAGATAAAATGTGTATAATGTGTGGCACGGGGTTGCACGTAATGAATTCACGTGCTGGGATTCAAGTGAATAATTAATTAGTAATTGAATCCCAGCACAAACAGTATAAATAGATGCACGTTTAGTCACTCGTGGTTGGGTGTTCGGAAGAGGAGAACGGGTGAGAGAGAGAGGAGTAACTAAAAGCAAAATAAAACGTGCAAGATAAGTGTTTGTTCTCACCGTGTTTGTTTGTCTGTCCGTGCACCGTTTGTTTAGTGTCAGTCGTTTTGTCTGTCTGTTTATTTTGGCGTCAAGTGCCGTGTCCTGTTTTGTATTCAGTTGTTTAAACCTTTTATTTTGTTATTAAACGCTGAGTGCAGCCATTGCACTCGGCTCATCATCACAACCACCGTCTCTGTGTATTCCTTTCTGGTCTGACGCCACCCACTCTGGCCGTCTTTGTGACAAGCAGGCACACAGGTTTTGCAGGTTCTCGAATGTGTGGTTTATTAAGCCGGGACTCACAGGTAAAAGCATGCTTTTCCAGCCAGTGGTACATCTACAGCTGAGCAGCATACATTACTGTTGGCTAGTAGTCAACATCAAAAACACTTGAAAAATAATCTTCCAGTTGGACAGTTCCTCCGTATTAAGATGATCTGTACTTCAAGTGATGATTTTCAGAAACGTACCAGTATTTTGGCCGAGCAATTTATAGCGAGGGTATATACAAGACTGTCAGGGACAGGGCTGAACCTACAAATAGGGACAATCTAGTAAAACAAAGATGTAAAACATAGGTCAGAATCACCTTTAGTTTTCTCGACAACATTTTCAGCAGGATCAAATGTCACCAAAGATTTTTTACCAAAAAACCTATTCTATCTTTTAGATGGGGGCAAAATATGAAAGATAAAGTAGTGCATAGTATGCCCACTGTGGAAAGGGATTCTGTACCGACAATTACACTACTTCCTCCCCAGTTGGTAATCATAGATGTGGTAGATGCGCACAGTGCAATAATACACATAAAACTGAGGCCCAAAAAGCCACGTAATGTGCGTGTTCAGGACGACCTATTTTATAAGACTAATTAGGTAAAGCAGGCGATTCCGCAATCAAATAATTTAAATACCCCTCACCGCAATTAGCAGTGGAGAATTACACACCTCTCACAGTAAATAGCGGGTTTGGGTCAACCCTGCATGTGTAGGCTACACATTCCAAAAGAAAATGAATGGCACACAAAGACCGCAGCCTGGTTCTAGCCATGGTGATGAGGATGTTCAGAAGCAAAAACTGAATTTTATTAATATGGAAGTGGAGATTTTGGTACAAGCAGGACTTGTAACACATGAAGATGTGTTACAAGCTCCAAATACATCACCAGGACAAAGGAATAAAATATGGAATGTGCGGTGGCTTCTTAATAAACAAATGTACCACTTCAGCGTTTGTAGTAGGTTGCTTATACATTACGACGCATCATCCAGTTACTGTGCTTCGCATATTAGTTCAACTTCTTATTTCCTATAGAATAATGCCAGGCGTACAGACTTTTCAAACTTCAGAAACAATACGTTTTATTTACTTACATCCATGGCAGTCAAACAGGTGGAAAATTCTTCCATTGTACAGCAATATGTACAACAACGACTCCATACAGCTTCAAATGAACAGTCTTCAGTTTAACTACAACTTATATCTTCTTTAATTCGTATGCAGTTACAACTCTCCTATTTCTTATGTATGACTGTATTTCTGACTCTATGTATGATTTTAAAACATATTTGTATGGTCTATAATATAGCTACATTATTCAGATGTGCCTACAACCAACTGTACTGTATAGCTACAAACTAACTGCGTCATCTGTCCCTCTGTCCTTTTTTTTTTTCTTTTTTACCGTTTTCTTTCAAACTCGAATTTAACAATACTGCCTGAACCAGTATTGTTAAATACCAGAATGCCATATTAAAAAACATAAATTCTGTAGGAATTACTAAAATAACGGTGGAGGATGAGCCCTCATTGAGACTTTTTCTTTAGTGCGCCTCGGAATATCGTTCCATCTTTTCTTAATCTCCTCCATCGTTCTTTTAATAATGCCTACAATCTAGAAGTATAGGCTCTCGTTAGAACCTTGTTTTGCCACTATGGGGAGACCTTTTTAGGTGCTTCTAAGAACCTTTTTTTTTTTTACATGGATTATATATTCTCTATTTGCAGACTTTCTTTTTTGTTATGTAAGCTATGAAACATGCATTGAAAATTGGAGTTTGCAAAACAATACGGTATTATAAACCGCAATTTACAAACTGACTTGATCAGAAGGGTTGAAAAATTAGCTCTTTGCAAAATGTTATTAAAGGTTTCTTTGTCCTTGAAAATGATGTCTCCTCTTGCTGCAGAGAAGTCTTCCACATCACCTTGCCTTTTATATAGCCTACTGTCTGACTGCGGCAAATTAACGCCTACTTTTCAGAGTTCTTAAAATAATCAAGTAAATACGAGGCACGCAAGAACCAGCAGCTTTAATAAATTAGACTATAATATTTAATAGACCTCATTTGCAAAATCCCCTCCCAATTTTAACGGTTTTGTTCAGAAACACCCAACAGAATTACATTTTCATCAAGGGCTAAAGCGCACAGAGACACTGCCCCCGCAAATCACGTATTAATTGCATGTTTATGCCATTGTGTTTGTTTTTATAAATCCCATTCAATAATTCAAAACCCTCATCGCCCATTTTACGGTGTTAAACATGCACAATCCTTTTATAAATCTGGGCCTGATTGTTTTAACCATCCTATTTGGCAGCTTTTTAATTGTGGTACGACTCATGTGATTTATTTTCTGAAATGAGGATGTCAGAACATAAAAGTTCTATTAGAAGTAAAGATTATCCGGTAGCTATGCACTTTACTGAATATGCACACCCAGTCTCCTCTTTGCAATTTACTGGAATAGAGAAAGTCACAATGTCTGTAAAAGGAGGTGAACTTGATTTGAAATTGCTTAAAACAAACATATTGGATTCATACTCTAGAAACTTTAAAACCAAAAAGATTAAACAATGAACTAGATTTTAAACCTTTTTTGAAATGATTGATTATTTGCCATGTATCATTTATTAGATGTGTGTATCAAGCTGAAATTTTATAATATGACTTGAATCTAAACATTAAAAAAATGAAAAGACTCAAACAATGAATTGACCTCTAAACCTCATTCATTATGATTACTTGGAGATAATTACTATCTTGATTTATATGATTTAGCTGCTGAGGTCTGTGATAATTGAGTGGGTGGTATCTTAATTGAAATGTGTACCTTATTTGTATATGCTCTTGTATTCTAAGATACATTTTGATATGCATTTGGGTCATTTAAGAAAGTCTAGTGAACACATTTGTAATAAAAAAAAAACCAACAAATGGATCTCTTTTTAAAAAAAAAAGAAAATGAATATATATATATAAAAGTGGATATTTAGGGTGTTCCCTGATTGTCATCTGAAAGGATATAAAAATGTATTGAACTCTGAAATGTTTGTTTGTTTGTTAGTTGTCTTGAAAAATTCTGAGGGAGAAACGTCGACAAGACTTTGTTTCAAGTCCCACTTGGTGATTTGGATTTTAATAATACAGTATTGGAGCTATTTTCAAGAACTGTTTTTTTTTTTGCATTTCATCTGTTTTGTTTTTGATTGATTTTTGCCCTGCGGCAAACACAATGCTAGATTATACTTGAAATATAAAGTGATGCGCTGATTGACCATTGACTCAAACTGTGACAAAATAAAAAAAATAGAATACTCAGTCTAAAGCACACTGTTGCAGCCTTGTGCTACAGCCAACTAAGTGCAGTCTCAGATTTCATTCCTGTCTGTTCTCCAGTCTTTCTCTCAGTCCAGCAGCAGCGCATTCATCTCAGCAGCAGCCTGTTACTTATCCCAGCGTCCAGGGCACTCTCCCGGTGCACCAGCCACCAATCCCAAGCAGACATGGCTTCCAACTCTCGATCCCCTGATGGTTGCAACATCTCCTCCCTTGATTTGTGAAAACAATGTTGCAGCCACTCACGCGGCAAGCCGAGCTTCTGGTTGGTGGTGATTCTCCCGTCTCTGACGTCCCTGAACACCTGCTGCCATTGAACTGTTAAACCTTCCCGTTTGTTACAATATAAAAAATGGCCTGATGTGGATTTTTTTTTTTTTAAACGAGAAAGAAAAATAAAATCTTGGCTTTTGTCCAATGATGATTTAATACAATTTGCTATACAGTGCTTTTTAAATTGTATACTACTGTACAGTGTGCACACACTGACAAGGGAAAAATCTATATGCGCATAACGACAAAAGTAGAGCTGCACTAGCTTCTTAGTATTCAACCCGAAGCTGTCTTGAGTCTCAAAAGCTTGATTTCTTTAGCAAAACAGGCTCCTTTTGAGCTCAATAATAATCTATGGGGATTCTAGCTTGAGCTAAAGAATAGACAAAAATGAAGTCATTTATTATTTACACTTTGTAAGAAATAACAAAAAAGGTAGATAATGTAAATTATTTTAAAACTTCTTGTTTATCAATAATCTCGTTTGGAAATTCTCACACGGCAGTAAGATTCTAAAAGTAAAACCAGTCAATACACGCAAGAAATAAAGAAAATCCAGTATGGTACAATACCTTTTTGTCCAAATTATCTGTCAGTCGTCATTCATTTCAGCCTCAATGTCTTCATAAACAGCACAGGAATTATTTTAGATACCTTGTTTATCAATAATCTAGTTGGAAATTCTCACATGGTTCTCACATTTTAAAACTAAAAGAAGCCTATATATGCATGAAAGAAAGTAAATCCAGTATGGTAGTGCAATATCTTTTTGTCCACATTGTCCAATGATCAGTCATCATTTATTTAGCCTAAATATCTTCATAAACAGCAGATCCACGCAATCTGTTTTTTAATTGATTACAATGGCAGTACCAGAAAGCACAGTAGCAAGCAGAAGCCAGTTTCTTTTCCGGTTTTCTAGAGAAATAAAAGTTGAGGTCCCCCCATCCATTCCCATGTGTCACAAGATAAGAGTTTGCTGCCCCAACATCACCATTAAAGAAAACTAAAATATACGCGCTTTATTGTACTGGTCACAGAAGGTGAATGGCAGGATGTACTGGACTGTATCTACAGAATACACACTTTTTTTTTTCTTTTTGTCATTTTTTGAATATTTATTTTCATTGTTGACGTTAGTATTCATTTATTTAACATTTTCTTTCATTTTTTACTTTTTAAAATATATATTTATTTACTTTTTCAGGGATACTAAATGCAAAAAACATTGCTTCTATTGGCCTGCAGCTCAAAATAAGCTGGATATCAGGGCAGTAAGCTCAAAAGTATCTTAAACTTCCTGGATGCAGGGGAAAAAAGTAATCCAGCTGTACAGTTTCTAGAGGTTCAAGTTTGAATTTGAGATGCCAAAAGCTCTAAACTTTGCACAAGCTCTAAAAGGCTTGTTCTTGGGATGTTCAAATTCCAGGCAAATATGTTCACTGCAGCTCTACACAAAAGTAAATATGGGAATTATATTCTCAATTAAGTTTTAATAAACAGTCTATTTTCTGAAGGTTGTACCCTGACAATGCTGAGATTATTGCCAAGATAATTTTTAAGTTTGTTGTCTTTTCTATCTAATGTCTCCACAACAGAGTAAGATTGAATTAAGAAAAACCTTGAAATATATGACAAACAACACACTGCTGCAGAGGCAACTTCTCCCTCTGGTTTGTTGCAATGTTAACAGAAATGCCAAAGAAAAGTGAGAATTCTTTCTTTTTTCCCCTCACCTATTATGGATAGGCCTGCGTTTTTAAGGCATCAATGCTCTAAAAACAGTCACTAATCATTTCTTTCAAACAGCCACGATATGCTGAGGGTCAAATTGGCAATTTCTGCTGTTCTGAAGGACGAGTGAGGAATGTCTACTCAGCAACTCTAATATGAAGGTGTATCAAAGCAAAATAACTTTGCAGTAAATTGCACTTCACTTGAGCTCGGCTATTTCTTTATAAGAAACAGGGTATTAAGTTACAGGTTACTGAAGCTTTACAGGGACCCTTTCACCCAGCCAGGTTTTACAGTGTTGTATATTTAGACGGCTCATAATTTCAATGGTTCATACCTCCATCGTTATGGCAGTACCATTTTACAGTATTTTACTATAGAAAGATACTATTTTTGGGGAGGAATTACATAGGGCAGGATATTGGGTCATGGCCCTCAGCCAGACACCAATCTTGAAACAACTGCCATTTGTACGTATACTGTGACCTGGTAGAGGGCGCTCTGGCACTCTGAATGGTCGAAATCACCACCTTCGAGAACCCTAAGGCTGACAGGCGCTCCCGCTCAGGGGCCAAGCCAATAGCTGCATGAGCTTGGGGTTAGGGTGCCATAGTCCTCCTTGGGCTTGGGACAATAGGTCCGCTCGCAGGGGAAGCTCCCTCGGGCGACCGTGCAGCAACTGCACCAGACTCGGGAATCATATCCTCCGAGGCCACCGAGAAGCGATCAGAATCACTGTCGCTTGCACTACCCTGACCTTCTCTAAGAAGGCAGGGAGCATCGGAATCGGTGAAAATGCATATAGGAGCCCTGGCGGCCATTCGTGAGCCATCGCATTGACTCCTAGGGGGCTGTCGAGGTCCTTTACTGAGAACCATAGGGGGCAGTGTGTGGTCTCTCGCGAAGTGAAGAGATCTACTTGCGCTGTGCCGAACCACTCCCAAACGCGCTCTACCACCTGAGGGTAAAGACGCCATTCGCCTGCAAGAGGGCCTCCTCTGGATAGGAGATCCGCTACGTGGTTGACTCTGCCCGGTAGATGAACCGCCCGAAGAGAGGTTAACCACGGTTGTGCCCATAGCAACAACCGTGCTACCACCCGGTGAAGACCGGGGCACCGTAGACCGCCGTGGCGGTTGATATAGTGGTGTTGTCCGACCGCACTAACACACAAGCTCCGGAATCTCTAAGTTAGGTATGTTTTAGAAATACTTTCTACATTTACTTATACATATGCATATACAAATTAGTTTCAAAATGCTGTTGTGAAAAAATGTGTGGCAAGTGGTTAGTGGGAAAATCCAAACACCAAGGTGGTCCCTACATTGAAGAAGATTGGGAACCACTGCCCTAGCCTAGAGCTATCTGCATGCATACAGTATATTTAGGAAACCTAACCGTGTGGTCCACGTTGCCATCAAGGCTCTGTTTTATTTCACAATTACAGATTCTATATCAGTGTGATTTAAAATCTGACTGAAACAAGTGAACAGTTTGTCCTCAACATTATTAAATACCGTAGTTATTTATTTATTCATTTATTTATTTCAGTTATTTATTTGCAATGTTTCTTGCTGGTTGTATTGTGTTTTATTTGCTGCAACATATTCACATTTCACAAGATCACTGCCCTGAGTAATTCCTATTTAGCAACTGTTAATGCAATATGGATAGTAGGAAACTGTTTATAGTTCTGTATCTTTAATTCTTTGTAAATGTCTTGTTTATCTTATCAGTATGGTTACTCCATCTTCATGTACATTTTAATATCTTGCTCTACATAGACTCTTTTTTAGTTTGCTCAAGCATTTCTGTTGATTTTTGGTCATTTTATGATTTAATAAATGGATATTCTTAAATGCTAGCACTGGCAGGATAATACAGTATGGTGTCATCTTGGCTTAAATTTCATTATGTTAATATTTGTATGTCTGTGTGTCCATATTACTACAATACCATTGAATATATATATGTAGGTCAGTTCTTTGAAATTCCTCTGAATTCTAAAAGATTAGTGACCACATTTATTTCAATTGAGTTCAATGCCTTCTTGTCATCAGTGAATGCAATATACAGAAGTGAAATGCATTCATTTGTCTTTTTGACAAATTGGCTGCCAAAAAGGAGTTTGTTCATACTGGAGAATCCCCCTCCAGATTCTTTGATTATTATCCAGTTTATTTTTTTGTCTAGTTTTTCAAATTTGACTTTGATTTTGTGGATGAGTAATGTTATAGTATTGTTCCAGTTGTTTGGTATTTCCGTTCGCTGGCACAGTTAAAAAAATATCTGTTATATTCTTATTCTTGCATTCTGATGTCTACTTTATCTTGATTAGTTCACTTCTTCAAGGTCCTTTTTGTATTTCAAGTAATGCTGTGTCTCTCATATTTTGCAACAAATATTGTAATCGTACTGACATATTTACCATAGTTTACTGCGGTATTCTATGTTAAATACTGCACTTTACATAGTAAACTGCTGTAAAATGCATTTTAGGAGTTATGTGGTTTAGTTAACCTTATGGTATCAACCTACCAATATAAAATTTGGGCAAACGTATATGTCATAATATGTGACATTAGGGGTGCACGGTACGGTGAATCTGCAGTTTATTTCATCTGGGGGGAGATGTCACAAATGTGAGTCGCAAGTACCAGTTACTCTACCAGCAAAGCCTAAAGACTTTACTGGCATACAAGATTAATGAATCCAACAGGGTCTCAGGTCTCGAGTGATAGCAATAGCGTCCAGGTTTAATTTGCTTCATCTTGAATGCTGGGAAAGGTTTTCAAACTAGTAAAAAAAAAAAAAAAAGGTTCTTCCATAAGCTATTTCTATGTCTCTTCGCTCTGGTAAACCTTCTAGTGCTTCAGGTTGAAATGACTTCAGGTTTTTTTTTTTCTTTTTTAAATCAGGTTAAATGGCCTACTGTGTCCTTCCAAGATATATATATATATATATATATATATATATATATATATATATATATATATATATATATATATATTGTAGACTTTACTGGAATAAATATAAAAATGAGATTAAATACATTTAAATGTTTATGAAAGAGTAAATAGTCATCATTAATTTCCACCAGACAGGGTGAGCACTGACAGGTTAGGTGAAATGAGCAGGCAGGGACCATGAAAGCCTGTGCCTATCTAATGAGGCACAGAGTCAAAGGGTACTCAATCATACCATTTTACCAATATACCTAGATTTTCTTACAACTTAACACCAACAAATATTGCTTGTGATTATGCATGCATTTTGTTTGGGTTCTGAACACAGATTCAATTTAGATTTTGTGCAAAAACTAACAATGTAAATAAACATTCTATGCATTAACCTTTTTTTATTGTTGTCATATCATGTGTTACTAAATGGGTAACTCTTTACATTGTCTTTAACTGTACTGTAATTACTCTGTAATTATACTTACACAATAATTACAAAACAATACAACTACTCGTGTAAATACTCTGCCATTACAAATCACTAGCAACTAACATTCATGTCAGACGTGTTATTGTACCGATACTGTACATGGCAATGTTGTTTTTGAGCTGGTTTTGTTCCATTGGAAAGACAAAGCGCTGACACCATTTTCAATACTTTTATACCATATATGTACTGTATCCTCAAATGCCATTTGCACTAACAGAATACAGTATAAACCGCATTGTTTAATGGAAATGTAGATGTTGATAAGAGTATGCACTTTTATACATCTCTGATGAAAGTCATTAAATAACAGAAGCAGAGATTCCTGTTTGCTTGTTTTCAGCAGGGGAGCAATCAGTTATACCGGTACTAATGTTGTGCCACTTAAACTGTGATCAACAGGACCAAGGCATTTAACTGAGGTGTTTGATGTACCTAGACCATTTTAGTGGTGCACTACTGTATACATTAATCCAGGAGTAGTAACATTGTTATGACAGCGAAAGGTGGTAGTAATGTAGTGGGGAAATATAGGAATGAGTAACAGTTCATACCTTGTGGCTGTATGTCTCTTACTTGGTCTGTAAAACTGTAAATCCAGATACAATAAAAAAAAACTAAAAAAAAAACATGTTAGTATACATTTTAAAATATAGCTGCATTCATGCTCATATGAAACAATATGAAAAGAGCTCCACCAGTCACAAGTTATATATTGTAAATATCCAAACCAATTTAAATTTTACTATTATACAGACAGAGTTGCTACAAACAACAATAAGATATCGATAGTGATTGGTTATACATGCTAAAAGGTATAACAGTATCCTTGGTTTTGGTATCCAATATATATATATATATATGCTGTTCAAGTTTCACTCGCTTCAGATCCCGCTGCTACAACTCCTCAGTCTTCAATTTCATCTGATCCTTCCTCCGATTTGCGTTATCAGATTTTTAACGGTACAAACAGCTCATTCATCCTCTTTCCACCTCAATTTCTACAGTATCTGATCGCCTGGGTGTCCTAGATAGCAGGATCACTCTCTTGGAACCGGCAGCCATTACTTCCTCATCAGTGGCACCAGCAGCAGCGCTCTGCACTCCTGCTTCAGCCACGCCCACTCCTGCTCTCGAGCTGCCAGTCTTCACTCTAGCGACCACCTCTAGTTCTGGATCCTCTTCTGCTTCAGTAGTTCATTGCCACTCTCTCCTCAACTGAGACACAATATTATTGAAGGTAAAGACATTAATTTGGTCTCAATACAGAATTTCTGCATCACAGGGTAGTGACTGTGGAGATGTGTCTATGCTCTTAAATCTCGGGATCCTTGGCTGTGTAAAAATCTTACTCTTGGAGATTTTGTGATTGAATTTTCTGATTTTCGTGATGTCCTTTGTGAAGTTTATGCTCTCCGACGACAGGAACTTGACTCATATTTATTTAACATTGTTGATCTCTCGGTCAGATATGGCGGTACCATTTTTTAAGAGTATCAAAGATTGTTCAGCCAAAGCAGCTTCTCAGTTAGCATTAGACAATACACTGATTGATTGTTCTCAACACGATTCTGATATGTTTAATAGATTCTTCAGTGGTCTCCATGCATACGCTTGCAGAGTTTGTGCTTCCACTGGCCATTCTACCTCTCTGTGTCCAAAAGCAACCTCCTCTTCAGCCTCCTCATCAGCCTCAAATTATTCTTCAACTGCTCTCAACACTACTCCTTTCTTCAGGAATCGTTGTGTCTGCAATTTATCCTATTAATTCTTCAGCTCTGCCTGCTTTTTCAACAAGCAAAGATTCTCATGGAAGACCCATGGAATATTCCAGTGGCAGACAGCTGTGCAATAATTTCAATTCCTCATTCTGCTTTTCCAAAGGATGCTGTTATTTACATATGTGCAGTTTCTGTGGCGATGCTCTTTCACGTTCCATCTGCCCTCTTTCATCTAAATGATATTTGGATATCATACGTGACACGTGACAGGGTGCACGTGTCACGTGTGTGGGTAGCCACTGCTTAGGCAATACAGAGAGACATGGGAGGTGGAGTTGAAATGCCAGCACAGGCGCGCAGGATTTATTAATACAAACAGAAAGTAAACCCCTCTAACCCCTCTGATCCTCTTTTTATCAACTCTAGCAATTCTATTACAACAATAAACTGGTTTTCTACTCATCTTTCCTCACTCATTTCTAAAGCTGTTCTTCCTCTTCAATTGTATTCCCCCATTCATACCGTATAGGTGCAGCAACATCAGCAGCCAAAAGTTAAAATCAATCAGTCCTTCCCCAGCAATGGAATCTTACATTCGCTCTTCTCTCCTTGTTATTATTACTACTCAACAAAGTATTGCTAGCATGCCAGGAGTGGGGGCCATCTCTCCACCAGGACCACCAACCACCAGAGATTTCTTCCCATAAAAAGTGGTGTTTTTCCTCTTCTTTGACCGGTTAGATTAGTCCTTAAAATGTTTTTTTTTTAATTGTAAATAATCACTAACTAACACTAACTAACATAATTTTCTCTCTTCTTTGCATTGGTGGTGCAGTTGTGGGGAGCCGGTGGGGGCAAGTGAAGCTCACTTCCCAACCTTAGAGGCTGACAGCGTTGTCTCGCCCTTTGAGAGGATGGTTCCCACTGGTCAGAGGGGACCCCCGGCCAAAACTTTTGTAACTACATTTCATTTTCCATTCTCTTGCTTAAATCTATTCATTTGCACCGTGCCAGTTTCCTCCTTCGGAGAGCAAAGCTTGCTCCCAACTTTCAAGCTAGTCATTGACAACTTATTGAAGGTGGCTCTTAGAACTGGGGGGTGGGGGGGATAGGTATCTATTAACTATTGTATTAGCTATCTATTCTTACAAGGTGCAGTATAAATCAGTGTAAATTGTGTTCTGGAATAAACTGTCTGCTATCCACAGTTCACATTTTCCAATTACTAGTGGAAGACAAAAATAAAACTAAAATGTGTACATGATTTGTCAGCATAAAACAAATATTTAACATTTATAAATTGCAAGGCAAAAAAATGCAAACAACAATAATGCCCAAGTATGGTACTTTTTCTTCCACAAAATCCAAGGCAGAGGTCTACACAGCTTTCGAAGTAAATGAAGATATTCAAACAACTGATAATAAGTTCTGCTGGGACTTTTTTACAGATTCTCATTCCCCATTGTTAGCTAAAGAAAAAGCTATATTAATATGAAGAAAAAAAATCAGTTTTGTACTATTTGCATCTCATAACAGCTCATCCTTGCATGGAAACCCAAACCATTTTTCACTGTCATGTTTTTCCCTTACATTGCTGTAACCTACTGTAAGTTTCCCCCACACAACCCTTACCAGCCATTCACGCTGTAATTATCTGAGCAACCGACAACCTGGTGATTTATTGTCATTATTTTATTCGGGACGAATTGTAAATCTGGATAATGGCTGTCATTTTCAGGTTCAGTGCTAAAAACTTAACATACAGATGGATTTTTAACTATCCATTTCCTGGGCTAAGCAGTGATTAATTTTCTTTCAAGGATGAAGGTTTATCTCGGTAGACACAACACTGTCAGATGAAATTATAAACGGCTGTCCTGAAAATGCTTTGGCCATGCACATGTTGGAAATCTTTTCTTTAAAAATATCTGCTTCTACCCATCTATCGGTTTACCTTGGTAAATTTGCACAGCAGTAGGCTGTTACCCCGCTTTTCTCATGCTAATACTTAAATACTGTACACTCCTATAGTTAACATGATTTATACAATGGTAGCTTGTGCTTGAATAACTTACACCATTTTTGGATAGAGTATGATAGTACATTATTTATATTACTAGATTATTATTTTTCTTTTCTTTTTGCAACATTTTTTTTTAAATATATAGGCCTACATACTGTGGGAGTGAGGGGTCTGACCCTAGTGTTGGTGTTGCCCTGAAAACATATTTATTTAAATATATTGTGACAAAGCATACTTTCTCTGTGCGGCTTTGATCAGTTTTTCCGGGATGTTTGACACTGTCTTTCATGGATACAACACTCTTGACAATGGCAAGTAAGGTTTAAACAGGACGGTACTTGTATGTTTATTTTTTTACCGGCACCCCTTCACAGAAGATTAGCCATACAAATAACCAAAAAACCAAAACAAACAAACCAAAACCTAGCTCTGTGCTTGAGCGCTACCTAACTTTATGTGAAAATACTTTATCCCTAACTATCTGTCAGATGGCTAAGTCATTTACTGATTCCAAAGAAACAATGTTACAACCAACAAAAAATACATTCAATACATATCACAAAGCTTCAAAGCCTTTTCAGCACGTAATAATCCGGTCTATACACATCTCAGCCTTCACACAGACAACCCCTGATTTATAAAACCAGTCTTTTATATTTAATTACAGACAAGTTTGCCTCATTAGGAAACTTAGTAAGTTTCCATTACATTTCCATTAATCTTATATAACCATATTTACCTGTCTCTGGATAAACCACTGTTGCCAAATTGCACCAGTTTTTTTTACTCTCAAGTGTCTCTTACAGTAATACTATAAAACTGTCCATTTTGGACGTATGGACACTGGGGGAAAACAAATTACAATTATAATTGCCAACCACAAAATCCCTCCAAATTTAACACAAATTATGTATGTAGACAACCCTTTTTTAAATCTGTGTTTAGATTTTAGATCAACACTCTGGGTCAAGGAGTGACATAATAATAAAGCAGTCCTTGTGGCAACTGTTCTTATAAGGCTTGTCCAGACGGAAGTGTTTGAGCTGTGTCTATCATTAAAGGGCTGCCAAGTGCTGACTGCATAGCTGGTGGAATACAAATGCAATAGACAGCACCCAGTGGACACTTGAAAGCCACCTGGAGATCATTTTTAATTGGTGGTATGAGCTATGTCTGAATTGTCCCTAGTAGCATAAACAGAAGGTATTTAAGCAGGTTGCAGTTCATGAGTGTATATCCAGTGGGATCATAAGGCTTTATAATACTTAAAAAATTCAAATGGTACTCATTCATTCTCACTGGGAAATGTCTAATAATGGAATTAGTAACGTATTGCCATATCCTCCTTTCTCCTTGCATTCTGAATCCAGTTGTTTCTGCTGCAACAACAGACAGGACTGTTTTATTCATATCATAATGTGTTAAACTATGAAACATGTTTTATAGAGATTAAACACCATTGCCAAATGGGTTTGGGGTTTCTACGGTAGGGTTATTTTGGTAAGTTTTAAAATGTCTGTGCTAAGTTTACAAACTACAGTGTAGCTTGCAGTTTTTACAGTTTCATATACTTTAAGTCAGACTTATTTATTGAAAATGTACTTATAAGCAGACTCAACAGAAATATTTGTTGAATATTGGTGAACCCACCAAATGTCAGCTTGGGATGGAAACTATTCCCTCTACCTTTATTAATCCAGATGTCTTGCATTAACAGGCAGATTGCCCTCAACAGTTCTATTCAGATGTAATGTCCTTTGCACACATGTGATAGTCTTGCAGGTGTGTCTAAGGAAACACTGCATATCCAGTCATTAGAACATATTAAATTCACCAAAAGCGTTTATGAAATGAGGACTCTGTTTGATCACTGGGTGCCATTGGGTTGTTATTGATTTCGTGTTGACACATAAATACTACAATCATTCACTTTCCCTGGTCTGTCAGTTCCATTCAATCACTTTTCAAGTATGAAATATTTGGACTTTCTATGCAACTATATAGATTTGGTAAAGAAGCCCACAATATCTCTGGTAAGATACAGATCAATGAAAAACTGGAAACAGGTAGATTTTCTGGAGTGGGCGCCACCATTAAATTCTCACTGTTTTAAATATCTTATCACAGCACAATTACTTTACTTGATACTACAGGTCTTTCATCATCATTAAAAACACAACTGCACAACACCTTCATGCTCTACCAACTTAGAAAACCTCTCATTAATGACTCCGCCTGCTGTAAGACCAGGTATACTAGACTTTCTATTTATACATTATTTTCTTAATACCGGTATGCTATTTTACAATTGAGATCCACCATCTTCTTTACAAGGTTTTCTGAGACACATCAACACATACCTTTAGTATGTATTTACATTGGCACCTTAATGATAGATATTCAGAAAAGGCATTTAATTTAATTAGACTAGCCAATGTACAGTTCATTCTATATCTGATATTTGGATTGCACAGTATACCTTTTCTATAAAACAAGGCTACATTGGCAAAATCCTACACAGAAATTACAGTTGTATACCTGACACAAAGAGTCACTGATGATTCACTTCAGATGGTTTACTGTATTGAACTTGACATTCATTTCTGGAAATTGATGCTGTGGTTTGCTCAATATAGCTTGTTGAAATTGTATAGTGTGTGTGCTGCTTAACAAAGCACATTATATGCCACATGTATTATAATGTAACCCATAACAGTGATATTTACTTTGTTTTTTAAATTAGTTACCAAACGTTCCAGTTTATCTTTTTTAGAAAAAAATGCAGTGATTATTGGAAATGTATCATGAAATAAAGTAGACATTACACCCAATTTCTAACTGGTTTAGTAGTTTTATGTTTCAATCATAAACACTTTATAGGAACTGTAATGCTGTGCAGGTTTTAGCATGTATTTCAAGCCAGTCAAGTGCTTTCTAGTTTATTGATCTACTCTGTTCATGGTAGAATTTTTTATGGTCAGGGGCATTTTATATTACATTATCTCAAGAGAGCAACACTGACTGTGCTGCTAAACACAGGTCACCTTCTTTAAATGGCTTCAACCATCTCCATAGCCTTGACCACGTACCATGAAACCAACTAAGTATTCAACATGGCACTGGTTGCTAATAATGGAATCTATTCAGTTGATCGAAACAGTGACAGATCTAAATAAGATCATTCTAAGATAATTAGAATTTCAGAACAAAGGTTATGATAATACAACAACTAGCAATGCATGCAAGTCTTTTTTGTGCATTCTCTGTACAAAAATGTAAAAAAAAAAATCTCTCAAACAATCTTTATATACCTCACATGATCATAAAAAAGACCATACAAAAGTTAAAGATTTATACAACTATACATATTACTATTTGTCAAAAAAAAAATACTATGTATTCTCACTTGGTTACTCACTTGTCACTAACACTGCCTATTTAACCTTGGGATATGCCTGTCCCATGTTTTTCCTGCTTTGCTTTGCTCCATCACAACCCCTCTACTTTCTTTGCTACAGATGGTCCCACTCTGGGTGTGGTGTCCCATCCTCCCCACCTTGGAGGCTTACCTTTTACTCCTTTATGCTCCCATCCATGCTTCATCCAGACATTGTCCTGCCACAGGTATTATGGGTCATAGACCACTGTCATTAGAGATCCATTCACAATAATCTTTATTTTATCTCCTATGAAACCAATTAGGTCAATGAGTAATTCAAATTGTGTGTGCAATAATTTAAGACGAGGTGGGAGTTTGGGGAGTGCATAGCAGAAACACACACACACTCACTACTTTGAAATGTTGGACAGGCTCTTATTCCAGAGTTTTTGATTTGTTGTAGGTTTTTCCTATTTTCCCATCTTTCTCCATTTTGAAGAACATTTACAGTCTTTCTGGGAACTCATCCAAACATAGCTGGGCAGATACAATGATGCGCATTGTAAAAGTCAATGGCTGTATTTTACTCATGATATTCATAAGTATTCTAATTGATTCTAACATTAAAATCTTGACAGGTTAAAAAACTACAGGTTTTAGTTACAGTCAGCACTCGGATATACGACACTCAGATACTCGTCATTAGCGTTTTACCGTCCTCCATTATATACATATGTAACAAATTAATGCACTTACCTGTCACACGCGATTTCTGACTCTGTCACCAGTTTTCTGATACAAAGCCCATCTCTTCAATGTTGCAATTTACTTGTTTAACTGTCACAGCCCACTTTTTTCTTTTTTTTCTGACATAGCAAATCAGTCTGTCTTTATTGTGCACTGCAGTTACACAGTGCTTCCTCCAAAAACAAAGCGAACGAGACAAGCTACGGTAAAGGTAAAAGCTAATCATTAAACAGTTTTAGATACTGTGATGCGTTGTTTTTTTTTTTTTTAATCTGTGATCTTTAGTTGCTTTTGTGCATTTTCATTTGCAAGTGAATTGTGACATTAGGGCCTTATCGAGCACTATATTCTGCAATTCTGAAGATTGACTTTGGATACTGTTTTAATTCTGGAAACTGGTGTTGTTATTTTTTAAATCTTTTGCTAAATTGCATTGCGTTTTACGTTTTAAGCAGTTCTGTGCATGGGTAACATTTTGATTTCATTTTGCTGTTGGTTTGTTAATGGGGAATTTTACGTACTGCTACAATACGTACCGGATTTAAAAGTATGTACTGTATTACAGTCCACCTGTCCAGTCGTCTAGTTTGGAAAGTGATATTTCAGAATCATAGTTCTGAATTAAAATACTACTTCTGTTGAAAATATAGTACTGTACCAACAAAACCAACTACTGTACATCTAAATGCAAGCCTACTTATTTTAAAACACAGTCCTTTCAGCTATGTATTTCTTACATTGTACCTTTTTGTGTTCCCTGAAAAAACGGAGAAGTGTTTGTCTTTTACTGCTGTGTTATTCCCCGAACTTGTGCGCTAACAATTTCAATAAAATAATCAATGAAAGACCCCTCTGGATGAAAAACAAAACTAATAGGAGGACCGTCTACAAATAGTAAAAAAACAGATTGCTGTAAATATCCTACCTTAACCCTGCAGAATCACATCTTCCATGAACAATCTACCATCATCATGATCCATCTCTTGTGATATGTCAGATATAAGAAAAAAATAAGAAAGAAAAATATGCGCTACAATATATGTCTCCTTGTACAGTTCCTCAAACTGAAGTCATATTTTTTCTTTCCGTATGAAAATGTCTGTGGGTAGGCTACAACATGCTCACCTACATACATGTCAAATGAAAAAATCAGATATGTGTCTGTGGCAAAGTGGTTTGCAGTGCGCAGGTGTAGAGGTGATGCAATTCGTAAACAGATGACAAACAAAACAGTTCTTTATTTGTTTTTAATAATAATCCCTGGCAATACACAGTTTAAACCATGGGGTACAGTCCAGAAATAATAAACATGGTACAAACACACACACACAGAACACAAACACAATCACAAGTCCAGAGTGAGTGCTAACGTGCAAGTGGTGAAATACAATTTATTCATGTACAATAGTGCAGTGCTGTCTGGGTTAGTGCTGGCTTTTAGCAACAGCTTCTGGAACGTGTTCGCCATCTAATAATGACAAACAAATACAATTAGATGTGCAAGCAAACAAACATGAAACACTCACAGTAAACTTTACAGTTCTTCAGTGGTTCTTTCGCAACCATAAAAAAGGAGAAGTTCGCTCGGCCACATCCCCTTTTGTACCTTCAGCCACACCCCCTTGGTTAGCGAGTGCAATCGCTTTTCCTCCAATCCACGATTGCCACATCACTTCCCATCTGGGGCGATGACTTGGTGTACTGTGGCTCCACCCCCTTTCTAGATGGCCGACTTCCACCTTTCCCTGGAATTAATTGTCAGACCATCCAGTCCGGGACACACTGTTCCCTTTACAAAGCGCCCTCACAGGTCGGGAGGGAGATTTATAACCAAGATTCATTCTTTCTCTGTCACAGCGTCACACTTGTTTAACCCGTCACCAAAGTCAAAATTTTATAGGGTCGGATATGTGAGTACTGGCTGAATTGAGAAAAGATGTTCCCTATTACAGGAGTTAATTTTTGACTTGCTACTGTATGTGTTTCCACTAAATAAGAAGTACGCTCAGTAAACAGACCCAATACATCTGGTCTAGCAGCAATCTGCAATGAAGGTCTGGAGGAAAGTAAATAGTTGGGCAGGTGAGTTTTTGACTGAAGGAAGACAGGAGATTTATGAGTGTTAGAGAACTATGACAAGAAATCATGTGAATCAGATCATGTCATCAGAATGAGACCTCAATGTTGATATTAAGTGACGGCCTGCAGCACAACATGTACTGTATACTGCAAGAATGCTCGGATACACAGTTGTTGTTTTTTCATTTACAAACTATTTGGACTACAAATTAATACAAATGAATCAACCAAAGGGGCCAAGGAAATAGGTATGCACATTAATTGTAGGTTAATTTCAATTTGCAATTGCAATTTAATTTAACTGTAGGAATTTATAGGGAACCAAAAATGAATTGCTTTTAAAGGAAGCTGTTTACTTGCTGTTTCTCTTGCTCTTGCTTGTTTGTTTTAGTCAGTTTATAGCTTCTAAAATACTTACTTCACATACCAGTTTTAAACTTAATGACTGGCATTGGTCTATTGTGACAGAGTGCTGGTCGTAGCTGGTTCAATATATACATAATGCTGGTTTATTAGCTGGTTTAGTAGTTTCAAGAAAAAAAACAGTCAATTTACTTAATGTTCTAATATTGTCTACACTGCTAAATGAATCTGATTGGTATAAACCTGTGAACCATTTTTTTTAAAATATATCAGCTAGGTGTCCAATAACCAGAAAATATTATTTTCCAATACCCCAACTCCTGTTGATCAACATCTCAACAACAGCAGCAGTAATTGGCTTTGTACTTGTATATTATTCATATTAGGAAAAATGCCATAATTGTATGATCAATTATCATTTGGCTATCTGAAAGACACCTTATTATAATCTAATGATATGTAAATACATTGGTAATACAAAAAAAAAAGTATTTTCTAGGCTTAAAATGCTGTTAAGTGAAGTGTTTAAGAGATGATATCCTCAGGCACTAACATTTGTGGCATTAGCATTTTATCATGTTTTATGCATTACTCCATTACATCTTCTCTGTGAAATGAAGATCAATCCATTTTGTATGGTTGTGAAGTATAACATGAAGAGTAAAAGTAAAAATCTAACAACAAATATTGTTGTTACAAAAAAGCAAATACTTAATATTAAAATATATTTTTCACAGTTGTGAAAAAAAATGTATTTAACCCATTAAGGGACAGATGACTCCCTCTGCTCAATGAAAATGCCCTCCATTGACCTGAGCCAAAATAGAACCCCACAAGACTGTACTTGAACCACCAATGCATTATTATTATTATTATTATTATTATTATTATTATTATTATTATTATTATTGTTCCATTTTACAGCTAAATGGAGAGGAACAATACCCAGAATAGGAGGAAACCTCAGAGCAAAACAAAAGATGAAAAGGAATGAAAACAGACTCTTTCTTGCATTAAAATATTATTATTATTATTATTATTATTATTATTATTATTATTATTATTATTATTATTATTATTATTATTATTATTTATTTCTTAGCAGAAATAAATAATCTAAAATAATCTTCCATCTGTTGTGGCCTAATGTACTAAGATCATATTTCTGCCAGACTATTTTTCTTTTCAGTCAGTTCCTCATCTATTTTTGATGTGATTCTTTGAAGCTGCTGGATGATAAGGAAATCAAATGTGGAAAAGACAACTCTGAGACAGGTAAGGTTTTGAACTCACAGCACACTGGTATGCAAAATACTGAACCAGTCCTCCCTTTGCCCTTCTTCTGTATGAATGTAAACATGTTTGTCAATACAGTGCTCTGGAAAATGCAACACACTGACATAAAACTGTACTGCATTCATTTAAATTAAATCCAACCCTGCATTTTTTCTGCAGCACACCATTATACTGTTTGGTATGCTGTTGAGTTGTGGCATTGCAACTGTCACACAGAGGTATTTCTGTCTTCAATTGGAACAGTGTCAAAATACTAAATTACATTTACAGCTCTACTGGTTTCAACTGCCGGCAGTCCCATAGCGTACCTAACACTGTGGTACAATCACAAATCTGGTGTAAAACACAGAAACAAATATGTAATATGAGTTCATGTAAATCTTGTAATGTGGGCCACAGACACCCTCTTGGCCTCTTGACTATGGAGGTGACATTTATAATCTTCGGCACACAGCTATTCACATAAATTGGCACATTATTTAGAAAGCTTACTTAAAAATAGTATAGCAATACTGAAATGTGTATACAGTTAACTACCATGCTACACTACAATTAACTTTTCTAAGGAATATAACATTATAATGCCCCCTGCAAAGAGCAGTGTTTTTTTTTTAAGTTCTTATACTCACATGTTGCAGTGTAAATTAAGCATGCCAGAGACATAATTAAATTAATGTACCATTAAAAGATGATTCACCTCCCCATTCTAAGCTTACTACAAAGTTGCCATACATATATATTCTCATAACATTTTGTGAAATCATGCCAGTCAAAAATGCTAAATTCAATTAATTCACACATATACTGAATCTTAGTATGTTCAACTTTCCTATTATAAAGAGGCAGGAAATCTGTGACTTTTTTTGTCAAAGTAAAACATAATAGTGCTCAGCAAGAATAACTTACATGCAATAAAAAAAGCTCCAGAAAATGTCCCTACTGGAACATTGATTTACAGAAAAATCCATAACAGGGAAATATGTGGGGTATAGTTATGCAGGTTTTTTAACATATATGTATGTATGTATGTATGTATGTATGTATGTATGTATGTATTATTATTATTATTATTATTATTATTATTATTATTATTATTATTATTAGTGTTTGGATATACAATACTTAACTTTAGATATCGTTCTGGGGGTAGCTACTCATATTTATAATACTGCCATGAAATAAAGGATCTATTTTAAATATGAAATACACTTACTATACAATTAAATGAATCACACCATGAAACTTTGTAAGCAGACATTTTATCTACTTCCTTATGCCAAATCTTTTCAATATGAAAACATGTCATCAATCATCCTTTATATTCAGAGAAAGATTGTGTCTATAGCTAAAGATTTGAAATCCCCAGGTATTATTCATGATTCAGTTTCTATACAAGCCAGAGTCCTAAATGAAAAATTGCCTAAAGCTTAATCAGTTTTTCACTTCCTATCAAAGAAACCTTTCAACGGTCTCCCAAGTCATTTAACCTAACAAGCAAAACCACAGCAGAGGTGATTTATTTGTTTCCTCCATGCCTTGGGTTCTTCTATTAGCTGCTTTCTGCAAGCATACATCTTTCCTGATTGCAATGAATTACATCCTTGAATGGTTACCTGAGTTCCCATGCAAGTAATTAAAAGGCTTCATCTTCTTTTTTTTCTTTTTTTTTCTTTTTTCGGTACAGAGGAGAAGTACGAGAGAATGAGAGAGAGAACATTGAGTTTAAACAAAACCTATAGGAACAATGAAGGCAATTGCCCAGCCTGACCTATTGTTTGTGTTTAGTGTTGGTGATTATTTTGTTTAAACTTTTATTTTGCTCTGTGAGCAAAGTGTTTTTGTTTGGATATTTATTTTATTTTTTGTTTGAAAATAAATGCCGCTGCAGTGCCTTTGCGCCGCAGTTACCGTGCCTTTGTTAGTCTTCCTGCATCTGGCCTGACGTCACCACACGGCTACCCTGGCACAGTGATCAAAATATGCCTGGTACAATAGTTGTAGAATCAACTTGGTTAAACAAATGGTAAGAAACCCAACAGGTTGTAATAGACCGTATCAACACAAATTGTATTTCTCCTCACGCAGACCCCTTCCTTACTAAATAACTTTGTATCTGAATAAATAATCATGTCCTCTTTAAAAATATGCAAACAATTTTAATGAGCAGTCTGTCCACCAAGTGCAGTGGCACCCCAGATATGACCCACTTACTACCAAAGGTGTCAAAGGACTGAAAAGGACACCACTACATATAATATTGTACCAGTCTTTGCAATGACGCAAAATCATCCACTGCTGGGAATTAAAAGCTCTACAGATACAGCACACAAGTCAGAAAAAAAAATATATAGAAAAAATACTCACATTTAATATTGTAAATGCCTCTGAATTAACCATTAAATTGGGATATTAAAGCCTGAAAGCTACCAGACCATGTATAGAATTCTGAGCAAATTGCATTACTTATGGAATATTGAGGAAAATATTTGTATTCATTGGCAACAAAAACTGCATAAAATCATGAAAGAAATGATTTTTTCTTATGATGCAGCACATTTCTAATAGCAATAGAACCCTCAAATGAGGGCTTTACTGCCTGGTAAGGCTTTTCTCATGTTTAATGCCCTCACTTTCATCTCGGGACATTTAACTGCACGAGGCAGGTCTTACCAGACGATAAAAACCCTCTTCTTCGGGTTCTATTGCCTAATTCAACTGGTTTCACACAGTACAATGTAAGTTGTACACTAAGGTTAAACTTTTAAGAAACCCATTCAACTATGTATGTACAGTTATGGCCAAATGTTTTGCATCACATATAATTTTAGGATTGAGACATAATAATAAAAAAAAAACTATGCAGTATGTAATTCAAAATGTTAACGTAACATTATTCTTTAGGTTTCAATCGACTTTGTGAAGCAAAATTAGTTAATTCTATAGGATGATGCAAAACTTTTGGCCACAGCTGTATATATTAGTATGGTTGTACAACATATGATACCTCTGTAATTAAGCATTCAACTACTGCATCTTTGTGCCATGTATGATATTGTGTTGTAATAATTTTACTTAACTGCATTTTTTGTTCAGTGTTTTTGTTTTTTTTTTCTATGTGGAATAAACAATTTTGGACCCTGTCCAGCAGGATCAGATGTGGGACCAGAATTGCTTTCCAATGTGCTTCAATCAATGGTCCTTCCCAGTGCATCTTGACCTTGAGTTAAAATGCAGGTTATTAATGACAATTTACTTTTCTTTTTGGTATATTAAATTAGCTGCATATATGAAATGTACTGTATGTTTACATTACCAGTAATGCAAAGAGTAGAATTATATGGTTTGCAGGCCGTATACAGGGCTGTTATCAGTCGGCAAACTTCCCCTCATAGCTGTCAGCACATCTTCTTGCAAAGTAGATCTACTGGGACATATCCACATACAAATATTTAGAGAATAAAACCCAAGACATCTTTTGCAACAGGACTATCAAAGAAAACCCTTTGGTTTGTCTGTTTAGCTACTTTGTATAGCAAATTCCCAAAGAACTGAAGTCTTCTTTTTTTTCCTCATATACACTAACTTATTTTAAAATAAAAGGTTGTCAAAAAGTCTTATTAATTTTTAGATCCTATCAATATAGTGAAGGACCTGTGGTCTATATTAGCTTGCTCACTTTCGAATTGAAAGCTGATCTTGTACCCCCAGGAGGGTTTCCATTTTCATCTGAAGCAGTTTAAAGAAGGATTTTTGGACAGACAAATTAAATCTGTTTTTGTTTTTTAACCATACAGGGCTTTGTTGTAAACTGTGACCAGAAGCACTGGGTCACTGCCAGGTGTAATATGCTAAGTTGTAGCTGAGCATTGGTGCTAATTCCTGTGCTCACTAACTAATGTAAGTAAAAACACGTCCAGGCGAGACAGCAGAGTGGCTAAGTTGCTGTATGATCTTTAGTCCAACACTGCTAAGAATAAGATCTGGTTGTCAAGGCAACCCAACGTGTAGCTTAGTTAGGTAGTGTAGTCTTCCTGCTGCAGGACTCCACATTAGGTGGATAGCACACAGCAAGATATTGTGTTCATCCTTTACACTTATGTTATCGGTCATTGGATAGCTGATTGCTTTAAGCCTAGAATTTTCTGTCTCTTAGCAATAAGATGCAATGGGTACCTACCATTGACACAAAAAAGTCACGTTTGCACCCCAAAATGTATTAAATTAGCATAGGTCTATTATTGCTGCGGACTATACTGACAGCAGCAGCCTTGAGCGACCATCTATAGAGTTCAAGTAAAATCTCCTAAACCTAATTCTTTGAGCAATATTTGTTTTAAGAGAATGAAAATATGAAGAAAAAAAAAAAAAAACACTGTTGTCTCCACAAATTTGTTCCAAAAGACAAATATGAGGTTTAACATCAACTTGCTGCAAGACTTACAGAAAGTTACAAAAATGCCCGGGTGGATTAGCATCTAGTGAGAAATGTGTTGAACTCATGAGGAATACCAGTGTACTGGATCCCCAATAACAACAAAAACAAGACATACTTGAGCCTTGCACTGTCCCTGCGGAATTCAGATTCAGGTATATATTATTATTATTATTATTATTATTATTATTATTATTATTATTATTATTATTGGAAGACTAGTATATAGTTGGAAATATAGGCTAGTAGGGTACACTATTTACTACCAGTATTTTGAAAATCTACTGTACTAAACATTCTGACTGGATCATTTTTATATCATTGCCCTAAATAGCTGGATTCTAAAAATAGGTGTTTTACGATTAAACATAATATTTATTAAAGCAGAACAAAATAGTGTTGTTGCTTTCAAAAGGTTTAGTTTATTCCAGAGTTATTATTCAACAGATGTTCCTAAATATTGAAATGGTTAAAAACAGTAAATGCTAAATAGTAGAATGTTTTAAATGCTTACTACAAATACAAAATCCTTTGGTAAGAAAAAAAACAAACAAACAATAAAAAAAACACTTTGTTTCAGCTTTAATTAAGATTTATTTTCACTTCCACCTGGCTCTTATTTGAAAATACATATCCTTATATTTTTTATAAAATAGTTTTCAAAAACCACATTATTCTTAATTGTCAGTTCTAACACACTTTAGGGCTGGAACTCTATCAAGTATCTATCTTTTGGGCAAAAATAATCTGTATAGTTTGCAGTTTTAAGATTGTCAATTGATGTTACTTTCCAGCTATAGAACCAGAGGCACATATCTCTAACATGAGAAGAATTACATTCTGGAGAAGCAAACTCAATTGTGTTTTAAAGCTTTTCAACTGAATTATTTTAACACGGTTGAATTTATAAATATACTGAGTTGCACCACTGTCTTCCTGCTATACTTTCACAAGGGTAAACTTCTGCAGTATTGCGAAGATATTTAGGTTGGTGGTTTAGGTTTCCATAATCCAATACAAAAAAGGCTTACCCATCTGTGACAGGGAGGATTAATCATTACTGGATTTTATATAATTTAATTGTTTGTCTTAATAGCATTACGGACATGTATAATGTAAAATATTATTATTAAATATGAATGGAGCCAGACAGCTTGTCTCACTTTTTGAAGGTAGGACGTTGCTGCTTACATCCTGGAGCACATTCCCTTATCAGCCACACATGAGGCTAATGTTTGGTGTATGTTTTTTGGAATTAGCGATCTGTACAAAAAATACTGTGTATTCTTTAAGTACATTGTTTTAATTGTTGCTTGAAAACTTTTTTTCCCCTTTGTGGGAGAAATTTGTAGTTGTAATCTTAAACTATGAGACTTGAGATGTTGTGATGTTAATTACGTTTGTCTTCCCCCTTTCTTCCCCCAGAGCCATTGATCTACTTCAAAGGACTAGATGTTAGTAACAGAGGGTTGTAAAGATTTAAATTGGAGAATAGTGAGGTTACCTGCTGTGATGATTTTTACAGTCTGGTCTAAACAAACAAAGCTGATTCTTACCTGTTAATTAAGAATGTCTGTCTGAAAGACAATATACAATTTTCTTCCTATAAAGGGTTAAGAAGTGCAACACCTGGTGGATAGGTGCCATGACTTTTTCCCATGAAATGAATTGTTTCTATAAAACATGGAACGTTTAAGAGAATAGAAATTACTAATTTCCTTATTCTAAAAGTTAATTGAAAAACAAACCTTTACGAGGGTATAATATTGACTTGTTTATCAATCTCAGGGTTTTAGATTTACTAAAACTATGCGATTCAAACGTAGTTTGACGAATAAGTAGGCTTTTCGATTGTAATCGGTAAAGCTTGTTAAACGTCGAATTCCCCAAAAATATGAGTTTGACTGAAATAAATTTATATAGGATAAACATCGGTAAAACCACTCGCTATATTTTTTTTTTTTTTACCAAAAATAATAATTTAAGAAATCATCCCGTCTGTGTAGTTTTTATACTTACTGTCTGTCCCGTCTCTGTTCCACTCTGAATGGCGGGGTCACTGTCAGTCAAATCAGTGGACCTTAATAGGCTAGTGTAGTTTTACTGTCAGTCATTTCATCCTGTCCTGACAGATCTTGATGGCTGAAGCAGTGCTAGAATGCTCTCATTTGTTTAAATGACTGTCAATCAGCAGACCAACTGTGCACTTTCATTTGCCAGCTATAGCCTATAGCTATAGTCATTCAAAGCGCCTACTTTGAAATTAGCGGGTTAAGGTGTAGGTAAGCATTTGCTATTATAGGTATATACAGTGCCAGTAAGTAGTTTGATTTGAAAATGGGGCGCAAGAGGAAAACACTTAATGAGTATTGTGCACAATACCCTGATCGATGGCAGAAGTCTCCGCGGCAGGACGAAGCGGGCCAGTCTGCCTTGCCTCCAGTGAGTCCAGCTGTGCTTAAGGAGAGGGGCGGAGCTCGAAATAAGTGCAAGTTAGTTCTGTTCAACTATCTAATGTTTTGTTCTGTGCATATTGTTTTTACTTGTAAATGTGTGCTATAAAACCCTGTGTAATACACTTTATATGCTGTGTTTTCTACGGTTTATTTGAGACATTTTTTTTTTAAATTTGTGTAGGATCTATATCTATACAAGGTATAGCTCTGCTGTGACCAAATGTTATTTCAATTAGAATGATGGTAACCATGGTTTTGTTGCATGTCGAATATGATACAGGGGTTTCTCTAAATGAAACGTTTCTCAATGGCATAAAAAGGTTTTTTTTTAAAAGCATAAAGGTCGATTTCACCCATGCTCTGCTTGAATTGAAAAATAAAGAACGAAATAAAATGTTAAATTTGTTAAAAAATAAACATTGATATTAATTGTCTATTTGGCAGAAAAATAAAAATCGAATAATAGCAAGCCTACGAATAAGTAACAACTGATTTAAATAGGTTTTGGAATTATTTTAATAACTAAATTGGCGGACAAAGGTTTAAGAAATGTTTAAGTATTTTTTCCTGATAATATTGAAATGTTTATTGTGTTTTAAGGAAGTTCAAAGTGAAAATAATTGTTACATTATGTTACTATAATTATTGTACATAACATGTTTAACATGCTTGTAATGATAATATAGTTTGGAGAATGAAACTGACATTTTTATTCTTCTATGATCAATATAACTAAAGTTAGAACAAAATTAGGTTTTGTTCTATAAATGGTACTGTTTTCCTGTTATCTCTGACTCCATGAAGAAGGGGACACTACCTGTATTAATGACGCACATTGCTTGTGTAAAAGGAAGCGTCATTCAAATTTTGTAAGCCAATGAAAGGACTGATTTTGGTCAGGCTTGGCTTCCTGTTTTAGCCGGAAGTGATAGGATCACCAAAGTAAACTCTTTTGATATATATTTAAAGCTAAACAAGCATGGGGTCATTCTCTGGAATCCGGACTCTCATCTCGCCATGAAGTAACCACTGAGCCTGATCCATTCAAGTGTTGTACCTATCTTCGTCCTGAAGATTACAACTTAATACTAATTGCAATTTAAACTGCTTCCAAACAGAACTTAATTTTTAATATAATTTCATAAGAAATATTAAATTTGTGAAGGACTAAAACCCTATTTTTATATTTAAATATTAATCACATAATGGAAACGTTGTCCTGTATATAAAGAAATTAATATTAAATAATGTTTGTATATTACCAACATAGTGTGGGGGTGGTCTAGGATACTGAGGTATTCATGTTAAATATTATATCTTCATAAATATGCACTACACCTTCTAAGTACACTTTTCCACTTATAATAAAGACACAATTCTCAAGACTGCATTATATGGCAAAAGACTGTCTACACAGTTCTAAGATTGACTCATACTACCAAGGAAATGAGGCAGAACAGTCAGTGGTGCATAGCTACACACTTTCACCTATGTTGAGAGAAACAGATTCCTCCCAAGTGGGAAAGCTTTGTGGCCCAGAAACCCAGTGCTTTTTTAGAACCAGATGGAGAATCCTGGTGATCATAATGACCCTGTCCCTGTAGAACCTCTACCTGTAGTCTAGAAAATGCACCACTGGCCATGTAATTACTGAACAGGTGTTTATGAGATAATGAGTATAATATGAACATGCATCAAAGACAGCTTATAGCAGTAAAATAATCTGCTGGCAAACTCAAGAGCATCATCTTTTTAAGCTTTGCTTCTTAACATGCAAGATAAACGTAGACAGGCAGTTGTTTAAAAAAAATCAAAAACAAATGTACTTACCCTCTCATTCTATTTAATTAGGCACCCTGTGATGACACACAAGGGAGTTTTATGTTTCATTTCAAACATGTGTTTTTTCATTTTAGTATATTCCATTTTCTCACAAGGACAGGATAAACTGGCAGTCATTTATTTATTAATATAAATTTAGTAGTTGATTTTTACCCCATTTTTCTCCCAATTTGAAATAGCCAATTCTATTATTTTAGGCTCAGCTCACCTCTACCACCCCAGCGCTGACTCGGGAGAGGCGAAGACGAACACACACTGTCCTCCGAAACGTGTACCATCAGCCGACCTCTGTTTTTCACTCTGCAGGCCCGCCATGCAGCCACCTCAGAGCTACAGCATCGGAGGACAACGCAGCTCTGGACAGCTTACAGGCAAGCCCGCAGGCGCCCAGCCAGACCACAGGGGTCGCTGTTGCATGGTGAGCCGAGGACACCCTGGCCTACCTAAGCCCTCCCCACCCAGGCGACGCTCGGCCAATTGTGCGCCGCCCCTTGGGAGCTCTCGTCCATGGTCGGCACTGGAATAACCTGGACTTGAACCGACAACCTCCAGACTATAGGGCACATCCTGCGTTCCACGTGGAGCGCCTTTACCGGATGCGTTTGAGCAGCAAAAACAAACATTGTGGACTTCTGGTGCGTTTACAATCATAACTCTGGCAAGTCTCTCTACACCAATTACTCTAAACAGAAGTGCACTTTTAAGAATGTACTCTCTGAAAATTAATTTAAAAGTATTTCCTAAATTATAAAACACCATTATTTTTTGGTTCTATCAAACACGTATCTGATATCCTATTTAAATCCAGACACCCTTGGTCAAAGAACAACATATATAACAACGTATTTAGATTTCACTTTAAATAACAGTCTAAAAAAAAATGTGATTTTTTTTTGTAAATGTACACAATAGTGCTGTATATTGTATGTTTGAGGAAATACTACATTTTTACATATACTGAATCACCCATCATGTATATGCATTGACAACACACATAAACCATATTTTTAGATGAATATGTTTTTGTTTAACTTCTATAATACTTCAGAAATCTGTATAAACACAAATCATAGGGAAGGGTGCCCTGTGACTAATTCAGTAAAGGCCCTATCATCTAAGTCACAAGATTACAGTTGGTTCTGCTGGGCTTTATTTAGGTACAGGTACACAAGTCCAAGCAGAGATTGCCTTTGGTCCTTACTTACAGGGTTTAGTAGGTCGGAAACATCAGCTGATAAGAAAAAAAAAAGCTGGGGAAAAGAGGAAATTGATTTAACAGCAGCCCATTCATCTTCATTCCGCAGGCTCGGGGCTCTGTGTTAGAGATTCATTACAAAACTATAGTACTAAAACATTAAATAATGCTAATATAGTGTTTTGCTTGGATCTCCATCTACTAAGCAAAAGCGGTACAGCGGGACATCAAGTATATACTTTTACAGAACTCTTAAGAGCAGTTTATTGTTTTGCAGTACTCAAACTCTGCATGAGAATAGTTCATGTAATATAAACTACTTTACAACTGCACTAAATGCTGCTTTAATGATGAACCTCTCGTTTGTGATGCAAATTATATTCTATTTATGTTTCCTTTTTGTGCAAATGGATTCTAATTAAATCTTTTTGCTTTTGTTTGGATTTTAAGAGGTTTTCTTATGCCAAAAACAAGGTCAGTATAATGTAATAAGGAAGTAAAATCTCCTTCAAAGACTGCAATTTGAGCTGACAAAAAGCTATTTAGTCAATCTTTGGATCCCAAGCGTTTAATTTTAGATTAAAATGTGTGAAGACTGACAGCATAATAAGGCCTATTTCTTCTTTAACCTTAGTCAAAGGCAAAAAAGTAGTGCAAACCAAGGTTTTAAAATCAATTTATACATACTCTAATAAGAAACAGGGATTAGCTATATAAGATTAGATATCTACAAAAAAAAAAAAAAAAACAGCCGTAGTCTGACTTCACTAATATGTTGAGAAAGTTAAGAATAATTGAACTCCAAGAGTTGGAACAACTGTAGAAATATCTTAGATATGTCAAAAAAGTTGAGTCACATGTTTTTCTCCCCCCTTTATTCTAACTAGCACTATCACCTTGCATTTGTTGGCAATTAGTATTCAGATCAACTTCAAGATCTTACTCCTGACCTATAAAGCTGTGCATGTCTTCACGCCTGCATATCTAAATGAGCTGCTCACTCCATACACACTCTTTTGGTGACTTTGCTCCTCTGACCTTAGTTTACTTTCCATCCACAGGACTAAACGTTGGACTAAAAGTGGTTTCAAAATCTAGAGAGGCTTATTTTTTAACTGTTATTCCCTTAAATGAACCATTCTGTCATTTTTATACTTAGCTTTATTTATTGAACTTTATTCTTCTTTTCAGGTGCTTCTTTTGTAAAGTGTTTTGGGATGGCTTCGGTTGTGAAAAAAACTTGAAATATAATAAGTCCAAGATTGTTGTTGTTGTTGTTGATTACATAAGATGTATTATCATTAAATGTTCTGCTTTATTGTGGTGACCAATAAATTATTGACATGAATTAGAAAACTATTCAGTACCATCAGCCAATCAGCTTCCAGCTCTAGTGGGCTTCTCTCAGATGGCAGATGCCCGCTGCTATGTCATAGCATCAGCTGTGAATCGAATTTAAAAACAATCTGACCAGTACATAGAGTTATTTTTTTCTCTCAATATGTATGTCATCATAGTTTTTTGTTTTTTTTTTAATTGAAATTTACAGGACTTTCATTACAAATTCAGGGTAAATTTGGGGTTTAAAATGTTGTTCAATACAAAATAATGAGAAAAAATGTTTTCTAATAGTAATGCCTATCGGCTCAGGATGCATAACTCCCATCGCAGTCCACTACAACATGGTAGAGCCTTCATCGACGGGCACTATTGCATTAGTACAGAGAATTCCCTACATCCCACAGGCTGTTCACAAAGTGGCAGGACAGCTAAGGAAACAAAACATTCCAAGTGTGTCCTTGCTCATTAAAGCCCATTCATCCCAGGAGTCCACAGGCTCAACTGACGTGTTTCACAGATCAAGTTTGTTGCCCACAGTGAGTTCAACAAACCAATCACCACATGTTTAACAGTGATGCCAAACACCAAGATATACTTCTTTTGTTCCCTTCACACGATGACATGGTTTCATGTTTTGCTTCAGCCTGTGGGTTGATGTAATCGTCCATAGCTAAAGATTTACTATACAATCCAAACCTACTGAATGTTTAATCCTAACCCTCACTCCTGCATCCATAATATGGACTGATGACTTGGCCGCATTACATATTCATCACGTAAATTACCTCTGTGAAAAATAGCTCTGACTACAATCAATGCCTGCTGCACAAACACATTAGTGTGCTCTAAAATTAATCAAAATGATCTAAATACTGCCACCATTTAAATTCAGACAATTAAAATAGGGGCAAACTTGGTATTTACATAGTCTTAAATGCACAAAATAAACTCACATGTTCTGTTGTTCTGTTACACTATTGGTGCATGTTAGTGTGTATTAATAAGTGCAGAGATGCCAATGTCTGATGATCTCCAAGAGTTAGACTTTTCCTGAAGGGCATATGTCATTGCTGAAGGTGCACGGTGAGTTGACAAAAACAGTTTTAAACTGTTTATGCAATTAAATCAACAACAGGTTCTGTATCAATAGCAAATAGTACTGAACCAACGAAGAAATTTGACTGAACTGTTAAAAATGTACCCCCCCCCCCCTTGTAAGTTAAACTAATTAATCTTGTGGATGGAGAGAAGGAAGCACATATTCATATGAGGATCACATTACACTTTGTTATGGCAAGTTTCAGTCAATTTGTACGCGTTTATTTTGTAAATGTATTAATATACAAGTTCTTAATTCTCTATATCAAAAATGTTCTCGTGTGTTTTGTTAATATTTGGTTGCAGATAGATCAGCCCGGCATCCATAATGATCATAAATAAAAGCAGAATAAAAACCTAAAATTCAGTTCAGATACTTTATCAGTCAAGAGATCCAAAACTAGTAAAGAGGTCAGCTAAAATTGTTGTTACACAGGTGTGTTGATCTACAGGTAATGTATCACGTCTTTTTCTCTTGATGGCTGCATGTAGACAGCTCCCGAGAATGGTACAGTTCAGAAATTTATACAAAGGATCCACTCGGCTCCGAATTAACTCAGAATTAGAACTTGGAAGCACTGCAGAACTAATAATTAGCTCCACAAGTAATTTTTGGGAAGAATATTACTTATGAAGTGACACTGGGCAGCACAAGCATTAGTCTAAGAGAGACTTTATTTATTTATTTATTTATTTATTTATTTATTTTACCTGGTTTTGTTCAGTTACACAGGTTTTTAATACTCTCATGTGCCACAGTTGGATTTAGTATAAAACATTAACATACAGGTAATTGCCTGTTTTTTAACATCTAGGATCACATTGGTAAGGTTGCCATGGAAAATTCAGAGAACAGGAGCAAGGGCTTTGTGAAGTAAAACTGGGACTTGAAATAGGAATTATGTGCTTGTGACTTTAGAAAAAGGACAGGATTTCCCCTTGGCTCGCAGAGAGCCAATCGGCCTTCAAGACTGGGAAGCAAGCTTACCTTCCCCCCAGGGGGAATTAAGAGAAGGATAGTGGATAAATCGAAGAGGTTTCCGTGGCTTACAAGGGTCGCCTACACTTAGGGGGTTCAGCGCAGCCACGCGAGGAAACAGGAATGCTGAAAAGAAAGAATAAGACATGCAAAGGAGGGGTCTCCAGAGGGAGCCGGGCACAGATGAAAGTAAATTGTTAGTAAAGAGTACAGGGTTTCCCCTAGGCTTGCAGAGAGCCGCCCTCACGGAGGTGAAACCGAAGCGGTCGGCCTCCAAGGCTGGGAAGCAACCGTTACTTCCCTCAAGAGGAACCTAGAGTGATAGAAAATGGGAATATAGGATAAATTTGGCCAGGGGTCCCCTCTGTCTCACAGATAACCTTCCTGGCTGAGGACGAGCCCAGGGTGGCAGTGCCTCTAAGGTTGGCAAATGAGCTTCACTTGCCCCCAAAGGGAGACCGGTGGAGGAGGAAGGGAGGATGGAGGAAAATGAAAAATGCAAGATAAAGAATAAGGGTGCAACCCAGGGCTTAACTAGGGAGATTAATTGATAGTGTGGCAGGATGTAACTTGGGAGAAGCTTGTTTATAAAACAACTCAACTATAAAACACTATCACTATAAAATGGCAATAAATTGAAATGGTGTCACATAAAAAAATACTGAATGAAGAGGTCTCTAAACCCCTGGTACTATATGCTTGTTTTGTCCTATTTAGTCAAAGAAGCTTGCAAGAGCTACTTCCAGCAGATCTCAGTCGTTAATAAAAATTGTCTTGGTACGGCCTTCAGTTATAGTAGAAAGTTACGCAAACTGGATATTCTCTGCTGAAGTCTCGTGAACATAAGCTAAAGCTTTCAGACTTGTTTCCATGCAAAACAAAAACTTTTTTTTTTGGGTGAATTTGCACAGCTTTTTAGCGTGAGAAGGCACACTTCCTATAGCGTGAGGAATGTACATGATATGTAGAGATAATTTTGAGTTTCTAGATTGGATGGGAACTCGTCCATTGTTATCTTCATATTCTGCAGTGAGATTTGTATGACACATTTTCCTTGTCACTTATAAAAATAGATAACATGCAAATGAGTGATTCTACCACTGAGTGCCTTTAAGTGGGTCAATCAATAAATCAAAACCAGGGAAATCTCCAGCAGAGTACAGAGTTTTTAGCATATCCATGAAATCAATTCTTGTGTGGTTAGATCTAATGGTAGCTTCATATGTTGCACCTGATGCAAAATGGAAAACAAAAGGTGGGCATTTACTGTGTATGATTATTAGATATTTTGTTCTTGGTTGCATATCAAAATGATTGATTAAGCACCATTCAAAATGCTAGCATTAACATTATTCCAAAATATTTTAAATCTAAGAAAAATATACATTTCATATGATACATCATTTTGGTATTAGCCAGCCAAATGCATTTTCTTTCAGAATTAAAATGACAGAGTTCATAATATTATTATTTTATTTCTAAAAGTCCATTTAGTTTTGAGTTTTACAAACAGAGACATTTTTATGCCAGACTACAGTATTACTTTTAGCAAATTAATACTGGTTCTCTGTGCAGATCTATATAACTGAATCAGGAATCTTAGTCATGTCTCTCTGAGAAGGTATTTGCTGCAACTACACCGTTAGTTTTGCGTCCTTGACAAAAAATTCTGAACATTTAACCAATCCATAAATCTACATAAGCAGACTAAAAGACGTTACTTGGCTACTCGTCAAAATACATTATTATTATTTATTTCTTAGTAGACACCCTTACCCAGGGTGACTTACAATTGTTACAAGATATCACATTATTTTTTACATACAATTACATAATTTTTTACACATTATTCTTTACATACAATTACCCATTTACACAGTTGGGTTTTCACTGGAGCAATCTAGGTAAAGTACTTTGCTCAAGGGTACAGCAGCAGTGTCCCCCACCTGGGATTGAATCCATGACCCTCTGGTCAAGAGTCCAGAGCCCTAACCACTACTCCACACTGCTCCACAAATTCATGCATAAGTATCATGCATAATTAGTAAATACTCAATAGTGCTCAATTTAGAAATACTAAAAGAAACAATAAATTCAATGACAGATGTTTCCACTTGAAGTCTTACTAAATGTCTTCAATGGCGGGATTTCCATGCAGTTTAGAAACTCCAAATTCTCTCTCCATTGTCGTGAGAATGTGGCGTAGAACGCATGTATCATGCACATTCCTCACACTATAGGATGTATACGGCTAAAACACGGTACAACTTAAAAGGGTGGGTAAGTCGCCTTCTCAAACTAAAAACACACACCTGTAGTAAAATCTCTTAAACCTAATTCATGGAGCAAGAATTGTTTAAGAAGAACAAAAACATGAAAAAAACATGAAAAAAAAAAAAGACAAATACGGGGCTTAACATCAGCTTGCAGCAAGACTGGCAATAGCTTTGCACTGTCCCTGCAGAATTCCAGTTGAGTTATTTATTATTATAAGAATATTATGTGGTGGTAAATGTGGGTGAGTAGGGTAGATTTACTACTAGTGTTTTGAAAATGTACAGAACTAAACATTTGACTGGATAATTTTTATATCATTAACCTAAAGTTCAGGATTTTAGCTCTGTTTGACAACAACCATATGGATCAGAATTACTGAAGCTACAGTTCTATAGGAAAACTTGTATATGTAAGGGTATAATAGGTTTATAAGAATTAATAATAATAATAATAATAATAATAATAATAATAATAATATATATATATATGCAGTATAAGGAATTTTGTATTAGTTTTTGTATTGGAACGAATGATGCGACTCTGTTTATTCAAATTATTCTATTTTGAGCTATACCAATAAACATATATTTGACATCACTAATATTGTTTATCAGTTTCATATTTCTTACAACAGTCAAAAATGTTTAGCAAATAATACATGGATAGTACATAACACTTTCATATGGCATTTTTGTATTTTTTAATCATTATTTATTTATTTTTGTATTTGTGTAACTCTATTTCTGGGTTTTTGTTTTGTTTTGATGACATTGAGAAAGACTTCAAGTCAAAACATTTGGAATTACATTTATTACATTTATTTTAGTATATCTAAAATGAAAAGTAAATGGAGATTGTGAACTTTGAATTCTGTTAATTATAAAATGTACTTTCTTTTCACAGTGATTCAAATAATTATCAAAACTGACTTGTGTGCATAGTTTGTCTTCCTTCTGCACTCTAAATTATTTGACATAATTAATTACCGGGGTACTGTACCTATGAGGTTTGTAACAAATACACTCTGCTGTACTATATTTTTACTCTGTTCCCCCTCCTCTTCCAGATCAACAGTAACCACAAGACTCTCTCTCTCTCTCTCTCTCTCTCTCTCTCTCTCTCTCTCTCTCTCTCTCTCTCTCTCTCTCTCTCTCTCTCTCTCTCTCTCTCTCTCTCTCTCTCTCTCTCTCTCTCTCTCTCTCTCTCTCTCTCTCTCTCTCTCTCTCTCTCTCCCACCTTGTACTCCTCTCTCCCCGTGCTGTGCCCCAGCCCTTTTATAGGTGGATGATTATGTCTAATTTAGGGCAGGTGTGGCTACCACACCCTGGGCACCTTGCATTGTGGGAATTGTAGTGTGCTGTGGGTGGCCATTTTGTGACATGTAGTCCTTTACCTGCTGTCATTTTGTGATGGTAGAAAGTGCTGTCAAAACCTCAGCCCTGACGTATTTACCACATACAACCACACCCTTTACTTTATCACAGGTTAAAAAGCTACAACCACAAATGCAGACGAGCCTGGATGAGTTCACGCCCAGACTGCTCTCTATTTCACCTGCACCACTTTGACCTTGACTGAACCATTTAATTTATTATATGTTTAGATTTGTATTGTACTTCCAATTTTCAATTTTTTTATACGTCTTCCAGAGATACATATCTTGCTGAGAGTGACTTATCTTGCACTATTTGTGTGACAGATCCAACTCCCAGGCCTGATACAAGAAGGAGTTTGTGAGGAGACACTCTCGTCATGATAAGAGGTAGCCAGTGAACACTTACTGTATGAACATATAAAAAGTTACTGCAGTTAAATCAGCATTTTAAAATAGGTTCAGCTGAGGGATTAAAACAGATGTGGCTGAGTTTGCATTCTGCTCAGCAATACAGGTATTTTGCATTGCCTAAATAACAGGGTATGTTAAAAGTATTGGTAAGGTATCATTTTTTGCACATTTATTTACATATCTAATATTTAAAAAGCAGGCACATTATTGTTATGTTGCCCGTAACAATAATAAGCCTACATTATTAGCATGTAAATATTAGAAGGCACACATTTTGAATGCTGCCCTGTTTATTTTTCTGTGCTTTGTAGCAGTCGAAAGAAGCTATAAATAAATTTAAAAAACTGGATGTTGTTATGCTTCTATTCTTTTAAACTCAAATAGATCACTCCTTGCCTTATACATACCAGTAAGACAGTCAGTAAAAGGAAACATAAGAGCCCACAAACCTAAATCAGAATATCGATGTTTGCTTTTTACAATAAATGTAAATATCAAAAAACATGTTCGACATTTTTTTGCTTGCTGTGAATGTCAAGTACTGGAGTTTTTGGTCACTCTTCTATGACTAGACCTTAACAGTTTAACAACTGCTGGGAATATTTATTTAAATATTTCTGTGTGCGAAGAGTAATTGTAAAAGGCAACAATGCATGTCCCCTGCTGACTCACATCTGTAGACTGAATTACTGTTCTTCTACCCTTTGACAGTGCTTTGAGATTTGTAAAGTTTATGTCACAAATGACCAAAGTTGTAATTGTTTTATTCACTGGTGCTTTTATTGTACACTGTTTCAGTTCCTCTATTTATTGTATTTTTTACACTGTGTGTTTTATTTATTTTTATAATCAAAAGGAGACCGCAATAAGGGGTTACATTTATGTGTTTTATGCAACCAAAGGGAGACAACTAAATGCAGTAAAGACTCTACGTCTCAGAAAAGAATGTTAAGTACTCTTTGCATTGTTGAGATTAAGAGAACTGACTGCGAGTATAACTTGTGTTGTTTATGTAAGCGTCCCGTTTGATGGATACTAGTGTTCTAGTTATTGTTAACTGTTACACGACTCCAGTACATAGGAACTGTGAATGGAATAAGTATACTGTTGGACTGGAAGATATCTCTATTGTATTATGAGTGCTGATGCATTGTAGTCTCCAGGGCTTGCCTTCTCTCTCCCTCTGTTCCAAAAGGACTGCTGTATTACCTGCAGACACCCCGATAAGTGAGGCTGTCACCTACTAGAGTTATCAGTGGACAGGTCAGAAGACTAATGCTCATGTAGGGAGGGGCCGAATGCAGGGCATTTGAATTAAACCTGTTTAGAGTGAGACGGGGAGGGGAGAGCGAGTATTAAGGACGGATTGTTTTCAATGTTTCTCCAGGATTGACATCATGGAGGGAGTGAGGAAGCACCTCCTGGAGGTGGGGGTGGGATCTGTATGCCAAGTATTGGCAAGGAGCCAGTTGGACTTTCATGGACCAATTAAAATGCTTGCATTATCTTTTTGTCCTTTTGAGGAACAAGACACTATACGGCCATTGAAGCTTGGGTGACACTAATGGTATTGTGGACATAACTAATCTACCTTCTAAACAGTGTGGGACTGTGGCAGGATGGCTGCAGTGGTGACGTCAGACCCGGAAAAAGACACAAACAAACAGCAGCTGTGGGAAAAACTGAGACGCGAACGTGCTCGGTTTCTTTATTAAATAATAATTCAAATAAAAGAGTTGAACGAAACACACACAAAACAAATGGGCACAAGGGCCAAACAAACAGGACGAAATGGACAAACAAGTACCGTGCTGGTTCTCCAGCACGTAGTAGCAATTGTTATTTAGTACACGCTCCTTTCTATCTAACCCGTTCTCCACTCTCGAACACACCCAACCCCGAGTGGGTGAAAACATGCTGCTTTTATGCAGTTGTACCGAGACTCGATTGCTAATCAATCATTCAATTGGAATCTCGGTACAACTGCACATGAATTAATTAAGTGCAATCCTGTGACACACAGTATACACATTTTATCTGCACGTGAAGTGATGTGCAATCCTCGTGCCTAAATACAAATCTACATTTGAAATCACTCGTGTTACACAGACCCATTTATATCCCGTGTACCAATGACTATACACCAACATTTAACACACTACATGCAACATATAAACAAACAATACGCACAAGACGGGGTCACACTGCCACAGGGACATTTTGAAATCCTCCAGTGGGACTGAACTATACTGTTTGTTTACCTGAATACTTAACTGTGTGGCTATTAAACTATGGAATCCCTGGGAAAACCATTGTTCTTATAGGGGGGTATAGGTGTTCTTGTTGTTTTATTTCTGTGTGAAACTGTTCTATTGATTTTTTGTTTGACGTAATAATGAACAACCATTTCCTGTGCACTCCTTGGGTGTTCCGATGGTCAGTCTGAGATCCAAACAACCTGTGGGGTATAAAAGATAAGGTTATTTAAAAGATATATACTTCCCTGTGAAGTCACGCAAACATAATCCTGACATTTACTACCAGATAGCTATATGAAATGGTTGTCATATACAGCGGTACCTGTGTGTATTGACACTATCAGTTACTTTCAATATTATTCCCCTGAGTAACAGGAAATAATTTGTGGCTTTTTAAACACTTAAAACCTTGAGCAAGTAGAACCTCTGCCAGTTGCTTCAAGGCCAGCCCTGGGAGATCCCACTGCACATGGATCTCCTCAGTCAGACACAAGGCACCCTCTGGAACCCAGAACCGGGCAGTTGGAACCCAGACTCCAACTGTAGGTCTGGCCCCTGAACGGGACCATCTGTCCACCTTAGGGCTCTCAGTCACAGTTGTCAGTACACTGCAGAACACCAGGGCCTCCTCCACTGGAGCGTTGCACACCTATAAGTGGAAGTATTTTCAAAATCGGTGCATGACCAGACCCCAATTATTACTATATAGCAACTATTTTGCAGTTTCTGCAAGATTTGTTAGAGGCAGGTTGATCCACCTCTATGTTGAAAGTGTACCTAGCAGCCATATCTGCATGCCATGTCCTTGTTGACTCAGTTTCCCGGGTGCTCATATACTAGCGACCCATTTTTTGAAGGGTGCTCGGCGGTTATACCCTCCAAGGAGGGTCTCTCCCCGAATTTATATTGTACTGGAGGCTCTCATGAAGTAAGTTGTTTTGTTAAACTCAAATTTTCAACTCATTAATATCTCGGTCAAAATGCTTTAGGAAGAATCATGGCTTACCTTCAACTGTAAATGTTTGTATATAAAAATAATTACACCGTGTAACAATTATTATTTTTTTTTTGGGTTCCTGGGTAGTAAGTGTTATTTCCTAATTGCTTATTACTCAAAAGTATAGAAAATGGCTATTATTCCCCACAAACTTTGCTTTAGTGACCAGGACAGTGATATTTTTAAATTAAGCTATTTTCCAGAACATTCCAGATAGATTCAGTGCTGAGTAAACTTGGAGTAACTTCTAGAACTTTCTAGAACTTTCCAGTAATATAAATAGTAGTATAAATACAGGGGCCTTAAGCCCATCCGTTCAGTTTAGTTCCAGCTGCCTAAGTGGATACATATCTGCATTTTTCTGAGATGGCATCAAGGTCATAGGAGACTTCAAAATGGTGGCATTCCTGATGGGTCTCCAAGGCGGTTTTACCAAGTTTCCCTGCTATCTTTGCCATTGGGACAGCAGGGACACCAAGGCGCACTACCACAGGCGGGACTGGCCACAGCGGACCGAGTTCTCTGTGGGGAGGAACAACGTCAAGTGGGAGCCACTGGTGGACCCCCGGAAGGTGCTGATGCCACCACTGCACATCAAATTGGGCCTTATGAAACAATTTGTCGGAGCTCTAGATAAGGAGTCGGCAGCCTTCAAGTACCTTCAAGACTTCTTCCCTAAGCTGTCTGAGGCAAAGGTCAAAGCCGGTGTCTTCGTCGGACCACAGATAAAGAAGATCCTGGAGTGCAATGAATTCCCCAAGAAGCTCACTAGTAAGGAGAAAGCGGCTTGGAACAGCTTTGTCGCAGTGGTTCGGGGCTTCCTGGGCAATCACAAGGCCGAAAACTATGTGGAGCTGGTTGAGGCTCTGGTGAAGAACTACGGCACAATGGGCTGTAGGATGTCCCTCAAAGTCCATATCCTTGATGCTCATCTTGATAAATTCAAGGAGAACATGGGAGCGTACTCGGAGGAGCAAGGCGAGAGCTTCCACCAGGATATACGGGACTTTGAACGCCGCTACCAAGGACAGTATAACGAGAATATGATGGGAGACTACATTTGGGGGCTGATTCGTGAAAGTGATTTACAGTATAATCGTAAATCTCGAAAAACTACTCACTTCTAAATCTTTTGTAGTCATTTTTGTAATACTTTAGTATAAATACATGTTAATTTGGATTCATATGTTGTTTTTTTCTGACTTTATGTGAACGAAAAGACACAAATTCGCCCATTTTCTCATTGGAAATAGGTAAATTTCAAAATATCACTGTCCTGGTCACAAAAGCAAAGTTTGTGGGGAATAATAGCCATTTTCTATACTTTTGAGGCATAAGCAATTAGGAAATAACACTTACTACCCAGGAACAAAAATTGTGTTACATAGTGTTATTTATAACACATCAGGGAACAAGTAAACTGCACTGTATTTTCTAGCACACTAATGCTTCATAGATATAATTGAAAATAACAGTATTTCCCAAGAATGTTTGTATGATCTTGTGATCTTATCAATTAGTTTCTCACACGCATTGAATAATGTATTGTATATGATTCTGTTCTCTTTTTTATGTACTGTAGGTCTTTTTATTTTACTTGTTATATTTCATTGTAATTGATTTTACTAATTTCAGCTTGTCTGTTTTCATACTTCATACACTTCCTTTCTAAAACATGACCAAAGACCAAAAACATGCAATCTTTACACTGCTGTGCACAGGAACGAACATGACAAGCAACACACCCAGTCAGGTAAACCCAAATGCAAAATTATAATGCAGTCCCCATTACTCATATTTTTAGTAGTACACAGGGTCGTGCGCAGGAATAAAAATGTGACCGCTATTGGGGGGGCACATTAAACAAACAAACAAAATTATATATATATATATATATATATATATATATATATATATATATATATATATATATATATATATATATAATGTGTGCGCGTGTGTGTTGAAATGGTTATATAAATAAATAGCATTACACTCAATGAAATGAAAGTCCATACGCTGTGGAGCTTCTCAACACTGATACATCCTTCTGCAGTTGTAACTGTAACAGGTAGCGTGGCCAAAAGCACCACACTCGAAAAAATAAATTACTTAGTATTTTTATTTTACTTATATTGATTAAAATAAATAATTGCTTATTACTACCAATTACTAAAAATTACTTTTATATACTGAAATTTACTACAGATTTACTTAGATTTGCCAGTTCCTTCAGGAATTATTGGTAGTGAGTAATTTAATTAAAAGATAATACTAAGAGATATGGCAAAATTACTTGGATTAATTAATACATATGTAATATACTTAAAGTATTTAATTTACCAAAGTATTTCACGTCTTAATTTATAATAATTTTCTGTCATACTCTGAGCAAAATTAAAAATGTTTTCCAGAAATGTTTTAATTGAAAATGTAATGAATTATTCAATGACATCATTACATCATCATTTGGATAAAGATGTTAACTAAATTAATAAATACAATTTGGTAATAAAAACTGTTTTGTTAAAAATACTAAGAAAATGCATTATATATTTTAAAGGTGAAAGATACATAAGTTAAATTAAAATAAGATAAGACACATCACATTACTTAAAATATTCACTTTTATTTCTTACAATTAAATCATACAAAAACTGTTAATGTATTTGTTACAAACTTTTCTAAGCCTTAAAGTTAATTTATTAATCTGCTTACAAAAATCAACTTATGTAAAAAATTTAAATAAATAAATAAATAAATAAATAAATAAATAACTTTGACTCACTGGTTTATGGCCAATATGAATTATATTTCATATATATCCTAGGACACAGCTGGCACTGGACCATAAAGTTGGGGCTACGAGAATGTTCTGTGACCATGTGAGTCAGTAGGATTCTCAATGTAAGCAACAGGATACCACACAAAGTACATTTAAAAGCCATCTTTCACAAAATAACTAACAGTGTTTGAAATATAGGATTTAAAATAACTACGTCTAACATTAATTCCACGATAGAGGCATTTGCAAGATGTATTTGTAGCCAATCGGCGCTTACTCCTCGTGGTGGAACAGCCAATCAGAGCCTTCTCATCGAGCAGGCATTGCAGCCTCCCTTCTGACTAGTTTCCCGCACTTTCAGTATCAAGCCGTAAACCGTCCTCATTTGTTTTGCTTATTATTATTATTATTATTATTATTATTATTATTATTATTTCTAATGTTACCACTTCGATATGGACTTCGATGACGTTCGCCAAATGTCTGTGGAACAACTGTGCTTCTGGCTACAAACACATAAGACTAGAAAAAAACTGTATAGACATTTTGAAAGGTATGTAGATAGAGGATAATGTACTCATCTAAAAATTTAAAATTAACACGTATAATATTAGTTGTGATAAAATATAATATTCTCATACTGAAAAAGTCTGGAAAATGTCTGCTCTGTATATTTAGCTGATCCTCAGAAATTCACATTAAAAATCCAGTTTTAAATATTTAATTTCACAAACTCACTGTGGCAGATGTGTTAGCATTTGAAAAGATACCATATTTTAAAATATGAAAATAGTAATTTAATAATAAATGTATATAAATGTATAATTCTGAAAGACAGACAAAGCAGTAATATCATGTATTTAAACACTTAAAGGTGACGGTATTGATTGGGCAGACATTTTTAACATTGTCTGACAGAGACCTGAAAGGTTTATTTGAAGATTTTCTTTCAAGAAAAAATATTAGATGCATTCAAACTCTTTGTACAAGGTAAAATACAAATGATATTGTGTCTTTTACATTAACCCCTTTATTACACGTTTGTTTTTACAATCTTTCATTAATAATTCTGTAATATGATGTGCTGACCAGTATATACCGTAATTGTGTTTAGGAAGACATTGAGACCACTCTTGCCAAAAAACCCAGAATCATGCAAGCCGTTCAATCATGTAGTCCGCAGCTACTTCAAGTTCAAGACACAGCAGAGCAGGAACACGCTACGCTATTTGTGTCACATATTTCCGTCCTTAGTAGTCCAGAGGAATATAGCCAGAAGGAAATTGATGATGCTAGGAAGAGGCTTATAAGAATATGTATGGATCACCTGTGTACACAATCAGGTCGAAGACCAACTGAAGCGGAATTGCATGACCTTGCAAGAGCTATTGCTAACAAGTATAATTCACTGCGTGACAACCCAGCACTTGGAGTGAGACAGAATTACGTAAGTACGTCATTTTAGTTAACAGTAAAACAGTCAATATTTTATGTTTAGATTTAATCTCTAGACTAAGAGGTGTATACTGTGTTGGATTAAGAATTTAATAAGGAAGATTAAATCATATTCCTAATCTTACCAAGTGCTGCAACATATTTTGACGCTTCTATTACACATCTGTCAAGTTGTATTTGTTACGGGATGCTTAAAAAATATAGAAAATTGAAAAACCAGACAGTGCTTCTGATCAGAGACTGTACAGGTGCCCTTAACTAGACTTTCTGGTCAAAAACCTAGCAACCCTATAAATGCACCAACACATATTTCACTTCAACAAACAAAAAATAAGGTTTTCTGTTCTTTTCTCCAAAACCTGAGATAAAGACACAGTTGTATTGGGGTTTGAAGCCATATACCGTATTGTATCACAATGTGTGTGGGTTTTTTTTGTTATGTTTTGTTTTTTTCAGAAACGCAACTGATCATTACAAAAGCCTAAATATAACATAAAACATAATGTTAGTCATGTACAAAAATAGGGCCCAATATGTATACATAATATATACTAATGATATATACTTTTTGTTTTAAAAGTTTCAGTTTTAGCATAGCTTATAGCACAGTAAAAGCAAGCATGAAATATGATGTATGTTTTGATTTAAAACAATTCAACAGACTGGGATAATTGGATTCCTAAGGAGGAGGATGTACAACAGCACTCCTTCAGTATCCTACAGAGGCAGAAAACCTGGTATTAAATGTAATAAAAAGGCTCAGATGGAAAGGGAAGATAGTTTCAGTTCTGGTAAGTGTTCAAAACTACCATCCATACATATGGTAAACATTTAGTTGAAAATGTATTTAAAAACACCCAGAGTTCTTTTTGGTGGGTTTTTAAACTTGAATTACTTTTTTGTTTTATAAAATAAAACCTCTTTCCAAAAGTGATAGACTTTTATGTCAATTTATCTTGCCCTGATGTTAAAATGTCTTAATTGTGTATGTACAATAATGTTTCACTTAGGGTCCTCTTGTATGGAAGCATCATCTGAAGAAGAAACAAGTGGAGTTCATAAAGCAGGCAGATTACAGCACCCAGAAGGAAGTATTTCACAAATCTGCAGCTTTCAGAAAGTGAATAACTGCAAAGACAGTTTGACAGGTATAGATTATCTTAAGTAACAATTTATCTTAAGTAACAAAGTGATTTAATCAGTATTACCACATTAATGCTGTATTTCAGTTGAAGGATGAACTTCTTCTAATCTTGCCACATGTCAGCAATGCAGACACTATAAGGGGGAACTTGATTAAGATTTCTGCAAACATCCTTGATTATCTTCATGATAATAACATGATCAAGATAGCAATATCAACAATTCTAAATGAGGGTAGGAGAAATATTTTAAATCTTAACAGAAAATGCAAAGGCTACAAACTAATTACAGACTACAAGAGTAAGCTTACTTAATCCTTTATGTAATTTAGGCATACAACTTGGATGACCCTATATACATGTGACTGCTAACACTATGTAACACAATTTTTGTTCCTGGGTAGTAAGTGTTATTTCCTAATTGCTTATGCCTCAAAAGTATAGAAAATGGCTATTATTCCCCACAAACTTTGCTTTTGTGACCAGGACAGTGATATTTTGAAATTTACCTATTTCCAATGAGAAAACGGGCGAATTTGTGTCTTTTCGTTCACATAAAGTCAGAAAAAAACAACATATGAATCCAAATTAACATGTATTTATACTAAAGTAATACAAAAATGACTACAAAAGATTTAGAAGTGAGTAGTTTTTCGAGATTTACGATTATACAGTAAATCACTTTCACGAATCAGCCCCCAAATGTAGTCTCAAAGTGAATTAAAATGCATGGTCAGTCAAGGTGTGCTTTATTGTTTTTTTTATATAGTCTGTGCCCATGAAAATGAATATGGAATTTGTACTGGACTGAATTTTATTATATAGTTTTAAAGAAGCACTTTCATAATGTTATTTTAAAAAACATATTTACAAACTATTAGTTAAGTAAATGTTATTACTTAAAAAGCTACCTGTATTAAGTAAAAAAGGCACAAACATTTTCAGTTTTTTAAAATATTTAATTACTTTAAGTAACAGTTTTACTCAAACAATATAATTTGGTTACTTAATATTTATTTACTTTCTAAATAGACAAGTTCTATTACTATTAATTTTAAGTAAGTCATTTTAGTTATTATTTGAAGTAAATGAAAGTAAAAGAATGTTTTGCTTGAAAAACCTATTTTAATTACTTACTTTTCTTAGCAGCTATTATTAAAAATTACTTGCACAATGGATTTTTTAAGTAGTTTTTAAGTAACTACAATTATTATATCAAGCAATAAGAAGTAATTTATGTTTACTTAACGTAAGTAATGCATTTACTTACATTTTGCATTACTAGAAAATACTACCAATTACCACCATTTCCCAATAATTACTTGTAGGATTGACAAGTTTTTTTACTATGTTTGAGTAATTATATTTATTAATTTAAGAACAGACAAGCAATTTATTTTTTTGAGTGCAGTATGTCGAATACATGATCAGGGTACAGAAGTCCCAGGTCGTGTTCTTTACAGACCTTCATGAGTTCTGGCAAAGACGTTGCATTGTCCGATTCCCAAGCGTTAAAATAGGCTCAATGTGGTCTACAAATAAATTGTACTGCATTTTAGGAACTCTGCATTCAGCTTCACAAGTGCTTTCCCTTTACTATATTAACAGTTTTCAGGTTTTCAGTTTAGCCGGACTGGGTACCACTGCTGTAGAGCCTTGTAACAAGTAGACAATTATTGCTGAATTTACTAACAAAGTATTGATAAAGAAACGCTGCATAAATAGATGGTTCAGGGAAACCGCTAACTCAGTTTTACTATGAAACATGAGGCATTGTTTTGCTGTATGGTCATGAAAATGTTTTCCTTCATAAATACATTTCACCACATACACAAGTAAACAAACCACAGGTTTCCATTTTCTTAATCTGTTATGTGTTTTATTCCCAATGCCCTTACTGGGAGCCCGAGGAATAATAACATATCACTTTTGGAGAGTTTTAAATGGAGTATAAGATTGTCACAAACAAAAGTAAAATTTCTCTGTTGGGCATCTTTCTGCTTCATTTACTCCCTGCAGTTTACCTTGGAATAATGCTCTCTGAGTGATTGCAGTACTTACTCTGCCCTGCTGCTCCAATGTATTATGCAAACAAATGCGCAAGACTGAACAATAGAAAGGACAGTCCAGACAGTTTAAACCATTAGTTTTACTACCCCTTGCTGCAATAAAAAAACAGCTCCTATTGTGAGCTAACAGCATTTATTTCCATCCTTGGTCACATCGCATGTGATCAAATATAATTACCAGCAGTTATTAGAACTCAAAAGAAGTGTTAATATGTGGGTTTTTTTTGTTTTTTTGTTTTTATATTAATATCCTCCCATTGTTTCAGTGATATAGGAATCAAAAACATAAATAAATAAATAGATTATCAGGAAAATGTATTTAGCAATAAGAGAGAAGCACATTTTAACTGACATTTGAATACAAAGTGATTTTAAAGTCAGTATGTTACCCCCATCCATAACCTTAAACAGTCATAAGGTATTTAGTAATAATTAAAAGATAATCAGTACGGCAAGGATAGCACAGATCAAGACACTTGCCAAATGTTTGATTGCTTACTGTCTGTGAATCGATGAATGGCTTTGAAGTTATGGAGGGAGTTCTCTATATATGCATACCATCCCCCATTTATCCTTTACATGCTGCCCTACAGAAAAACAACCATAATTACACATTAGCAGTAATTGTTCTAAAACCCCATGACATCTTTGAGTGTAATCTGATCTAAACCAATTTCACATGCTGCATCAGAAACCCATGTCATTTTATTTGTTTATTTAGCAGACGCCTTTATCCAAGGCGACTTACAGAGACTAGGGTGTGTGAACTATGCATCAGCTGCAGAGTCACTTACAATTACGTCTCACCCGAAAGACGGAGCACAAGGAGGTTAAGTGACTTGCTCAGGGTCACACAGTGAGTCAGTGGCTGAGGTTAGATTTGAATCGGGGACCTCCTGGTTACAAGCCCTTTTCTTTAACCACTGGACCACACAGCCTCCTTGTAAATAGCCTCCATTTGTAAATAGTGGCGCCAGTTTTAAATGTAGTCAGATTTATAGCTGTAGTTTTCATAGTCAGTGAAAATATATTTATTATATTATATTTTTGATCAGGGTTGATAAGGAGCTGCAATCTGATGTTTTAATTTGTTTCAATCAATATGTTTGGAAAATTAGACACATTTTTTCATTTTAGCCGTGTAATATTGATTTATGAACAAATAATTTTGAACTTGATAACGTTAGGTTACTTACTGTAACCCTGGTTCCCTGAAAGAGAAGACGACCACCAAACATACTTATGGGATATGCCTGCCAGCATTGGTAGGTATTCACTGAGCTGCCAATAGGCCCTTTCCTGGGGTGATGTCCTCGGTCCCACCTACCGAGGGATCAAAATAGCCAGCCCACGGAAGCCATTTCTCTTTTTGCATCGAACCCATGAGGGTGGCCGATGCGACCTCGCTGGTTGGTGGTCATTCCCTTTCAATTCCAAGACGACCACCAAACATACTTATGGGAAAGTACACCAAAGCAGTCGTGAGGGAGAAGGAATGGCAGCAGATGAGGGACGCATCAGAACCACATAACCCAAGGTTAGCAGTGCGAGCGTGCAACCTCAAGGACCCTCATGCCTACTGAAGGCAAGGAAGGATCTATCACATTAAGGTGATAGAACCTGGAGAAAGTATGCGGCATAGCCCAGCTCACCGCAGTACAGATATTGGACAGCGAGGCCCCTCTGAAAAGGGCCCAAGATGTAACCAACCCTCTGGTAGAATGTGTGGCTACCCTCCCAGGTGGGGGTAAGCCGGCACTATCATACGCAGTTGAGACTGTATCCACAATCCAGTGCGGCAGTCGCTGCTTCGAGAGGGGCTGTCCTAGGGTCCGAATGCTGGTCAGAATGACACAGGGCTCTTGTTCTATCCACGGAACACCTCAATGCCCGTACCGGGCAGAGGAAGTTCAATCTCCTATCCTCCTCCGAAGGAAACAAGGGTGGATGGAAAGACTCCAGTTCCATATACTGGTTCATGTGGAATGCTGTGATTACCTTAGGGAGGAAAGCAGAGCTTGTACGTAGTGACACCCTGATGCCATCATCCCAAATACGCATACAGGAGCTGTGCACTAACAGCAGCTGTAGCTCACTGACCCGCTTTGCGGAGATGATAGCCAAGAGGAAGGCTGTCTTCATAGACAGATACTTCAACTCTATGGAGTGTATGGGCTCAAACGGGGCCTTCGTGAGAGCCTCCAGTATAATATCAAGGCTCCATTCGGGCAGAACAACCCACCTTGGAGGGCGTAATTGCCGGGCACCCTTGAGAAACCGGGTTGCCAAGGAATGCGCACCCGGAGATACAGAATCAACGGAGCCATGGCACACATAAATGGCCGCCAAGTACACCTTCAGTGTAGAAGGTGACCTACCAGACACTGCAAGATAACTGGCATAGGGCAAGAGACCGGGTCATGACCCTTAGTCAGACACCAGTTCTGAAAATATCTCAATTTGTAGGCGTATAACGACCTAGTGGAGCCTGCCCTAGCGTTTTGCAACATACCCACTACCGCGTCAGATAGCCCTAGGGCTGACCAGCGGTCCCATTCAGGGGCCAGACCCATAATTGGAACCTGCCCAGTTCCGGATGCCTCTCGTCTGACTGAGGAGATCCAGGCGAAGCGGGATAGCTGGCATAGGGTCGAAAACCAGATTCTCCTGGGCCACAGGGGGCCACTAGGAGAACAGTCACCTTCTCTAACCGGACCTTCTCTAGGAAGGCCGGGAGCAACGGTATCAGCGGGAACGCATAAATGAGCGTCCTGGGCCACTCGTGGGCTAGGGCGTCGATGCTGAGTGGACTGCCTAAGCGGTGGAGGGAGTAACATAGGGGGAAGTGTGTTGTCTCCGCCGAGGTGAAGAGATCGACCTGCGCCTTCCCGAACAGTTCCCAAATGCACTGCCACTCCGAAGGATGCGTACCCTCCCTCGAGAGGAAGGTGCTCCTGGAAGATGCGTTGCCCGCAGGGACAGCAGGTTCCGTTGTGCCCAAGTCAGGGGCCGGAAGGCAATGCAATGCAACCCTGGCGAATGAAGGCCACTCTGGTGGTTGACATATGCCACTACTGATATGTTGCAGCGGGCACATGCAAAGTAAGCCCAGCTCAATGGCTGATACGGCTGCGGCCATCAGACCCAACAGTTTTTGGCACAACATCAAGGTAACCCTTGACCCCTGCCGAAACAGGGAGAGGCACTCCAGAATAGCTGCTACCCTGTCTTCCAACAGGTATGCGTGCATTGTACTGGAGTCCAGCCAGAGCCCCAAGTACGTCGTGCACTGCACCGGTGTAAGCCGACTCTTTGCATCGTTGAGGACGAGGCCCAGCCTTGCCAGATGCTGCGTCACAATCGCCGTGTGGGCCACTGCTCTCTCTCGCGACTGGGAACAAATCAACCAGTCGCCGAGGTAGTTCATTACTCTGACCCCTTGCAGCCACAATGGTGCCAGGGTAGCATCCATGCACTTTGAAAACATACGAGGAGCTAAGGAGAGACCGAACAGCAGCACAGAAAACTTGTAAACACTCCCCTGAAAGGTGAAGCGGTGGTACTTCCTGTGCTCAGGACGAATGGGAACGTGGAAGTACGCGTCCTTTAAGTCCACAGTGATAAACCAGTCGCCTGGCCAGACGGACTGGAGAAAGTGACGATGAGTCAGCATTTGGAACCTCCTATCCTTCAAAACCCCATTGAGGAACCTCAGGTCTAGGATGGGGCAAAAGCCACCGTCCTTTTTGGGTACCAGGAAGTATTTCATGTAGAACCCCTCCCTATGGGAGACGGGGTCCACGAGACGAATGGCTCACTTGTGCAGCAAGGCAGCCACTTCCTGCTGAAGTACTGAGACATAGGGAGGGTCTGTCACCGATGTATTTGTGACCCCTCGGAAGGAAGGAGGCCCCATGCAGAATTGTAGCACGTAATCGGTTTGCACGGTGGCGAGCACCCAGGTGTCTGAGGTGCAAGTGCGCCAATATTACAGCTGGTGTGTTGTGAAGGTATGGGTCTGAGACCTTCAGGGTCCCTGCTGGGGCTGCTGAGGTTGGGGCGGAACATGCGAGGCGGCTGCCTAGGGCGGTGGTCCTGGAACTGCCTCCTAGAACACTGTTACATGGACGCACCACGCCCTGCGTTCCCCCTGCCTTGCGGAGGGGCCCGGTTGCCTGCAGCGGAGCCGTAAGGACCGGGACCGTTCTGGTGATCGTGCACGCTTGGGGAGACTGCCAATGGCTCGACCTGCCCCGCACCGGAGGCTTTTTCAAAATATGCTCAGTTTTTAAACACAAAGGTCTTACCTTACCATCTTGAGAGGCAAAAAGAGAAATGGCTTCGGTTGGCAGGACCGAGGACCTCACCCCAGGAAGGGACCTATCGGCAGCTCTGATATAAAGAGCTCATGAATACCTATCAATAGGCAGGCATATCCCACCAAAAGTATGTTTGGTGGTCATCTTCAAATTGAAAGGAAACCATAGAGGTAAAATTATATTTTATTATAAGGAGGCAAAATTATAACAAACCAAGTCAAGCAGACAATCATTTTGGCATGTTTTTGACAAGACAAAATATCTTATCCCACACTCCTTACCTTAAATTTCAATCTGTCTACTACATGGTGGGGACCAGTCAGAATTCAATACATTTCCAAACACTAACTCAGAATCTGTAAAAAATTGAGGTGTGGAAAGGGGCAATCTTGTACTGCCTTCCTGCTAACAGCCTACAGGAAGAGCCTTTTTTGCTTGTTTGATGGACTTTTTGAGACCCTACAGTGCCATAAGCACCACTGTGTGTGTGTGTGTGTGTGTGTGTTTTAAACACAACAAATGAGAAATAAATAATTAAAAACAGGCTGAAGGGTTTAAAACACAACACATTACTTTTCCTGGTTTCCGGCTTTGTTGTACGTATTTTTGCAATGTCTTTTTCAACATCATTTCGATTGTTTAGATATGTTTTTTTAACATATTGCTGGTGTCATGAATCACTTTTGACAAGCTATTTTCATTTCACATCGGTTATGCTTCAGGTCGTCACATTAAAATGTCTTCTGCATTCCAACCTGTTCAACAGAAACATTTCATTGGTTCCCTACTCCTTTCCCAAAGTTCAGCATTTTGATTGGTTCAGCGCGCTCAGGTTGAGAGGGGCTGGTTTATGAATATGAGTAATTTAATAGTCATGTCATACACTGAGGTCTCTTTATCCTACGGGAAACAAGCTATTAACATACAAATATGAATATAGAAAGTAAGACATTTTTGTCATTGATAAGTGTTCCTATTTGCATTGTTTTGTTTTATCATAATACTGTAGCTGTTGTGTTAATAATCATGGTTGACACAAACGCACACAAAACAAAATATGACACTACTGTACCAAATGAGCGAGTATCAAGTGTAATATATGCAATTTGTATGCATTCGCCTTTTAAGAAACATGTAATAATTAAAAACATAATGTTGCAAAACAAAAGGTAAAGGGTAATTTTATTGTATAAATTATGTTACAAAAGCCCTGTTTTGAAGCTTTAAGTAACTGTAAATCAATTTGTCATAGATATGTATATAGACTGGCAGCTGAAGACCCAGCAGAATTCATTTTAGACGTCTTTGAGATTGAGCGTTCGGCTCTGTTTGAACAAAGCGTAATTAAAAACGGTTTAACTTCATGAAAGACACACACCATTGTTGCTGAGAATGAGAGACAGTTACCCTCTGTCTTTTTCAAGTGAACTTGTAGCTGAAGATTTGACATCATCACAGGTTTAGACCAGGCACATTGTTCTTTCTGGACCATCCCCATGGAGGTTAATGAGTTTGTTTTTCAGTCCTGTAAAGGCTTCTAAAGTAGTTGAGAAAGTTAACCCTAGCCACTACTTTAAGCACAAAAACTGGGACGACACTGTTGTAAATGTGGAGACAAACTTAGGACAACACCTAAATATGTAGTGTGTGTGTATATATATATATATACTGCTTTTTACATCCAACTGAAGAAGGACTGTCCGAAATGTCCTGATATAATTCATTTTTATTGTATTAAAAAATACCCAGACCAGGAAGCTGACACAGAGGCAGGTTACAGGTTGATGTGCTGGTGTGCGCAAATCTATTTAAACAAAAATAAATGAAAAGGTTGTACAAAACAAATCTCACAACACAAACAAAAATATCTCCACCCAATAAGTACTGCGCTGGTCCTTCCAGCATGATCAGCAATGATTGCTTTTACTTTTGTTTTCGATTCTTTCTCCCGTCTCTCACACACACGTTCCAGCTCTTGAACACTGACCCGAAACACACACACAGTGTGGAGTAGTGGTTAGGGCTCTGGACTCTTGACCGGAGGGTTGTGGGTTCAATCCCAGGTGGGGGGCACTGCTGCTGTACCCTTGAGCAAGGTACTTTACCTAGATTGCTCCAGTAAAAACCCAAATGTGTAAAAATAATGTAATTGTATGTAAAAAATAATGTGATATCGTGTAACAATTGTAAGTCGCCCTGAATAAGGGTATCTGCTAAGAAATAAATAATAATAATGAATTTTGACGAGTAGCCAAGTAACGTCTTTTAGTCTGCTTATGTAGAAATTATGGATTGGTTAAATGTTCCGAATTTTTTGTCAAGGACGCACACAAAACTAAAGGTGTAGTTGCAGCAAATACCTTCTCAGAAAGACATGACTAAGATTCCTGATTCAGTTATATATATCTGCACAGAGAACCAGTATTAATTTGCTAAAAGTAATACTGTAGTCTGGCATATAATGTCTCTGTTTGTAAAACTCAAAACTAAATTGACCTTATTATAATATTATGAACTCTGTCATTTTAATTCTGAAAGAAAATGCATTTGGTTGGCTAATACCAAAAATGATGTATCATATGAAATGTATATTTTTTCTTAGTTTTAAAATATTTTGGAATAATGTTAATTCTAGCATTTTGAGTGGTGTTTAATCAATCATTTTGATATGCAACCCAACTGTATAAATGGGTAATTGTATGTAAAAATAATGTGTAAAAAATAATGTAATTGTATGTAAAAAATAATGTGATATCTTGTAACAATTGTAAGTCGCCCTGGGTAAGGGCGTCTGCCAATAAATAATAATACATGTGGCCATCTCTGAATTAACAACCAATTAATCAATTCGGAGAAGGCCACATTCTGCACAAGTTTAGACAAGTTTGCCAAACAATAACAAACAAAACACTTGTTTTAAATAAACATAAAACAATACATTTTAAATCATAACACAATATAATTTACAGTACATTTTAGCTCATTTTAAATAACCATGAACCAATACAACAATAACCCATTTCTTTTTAAATCATAATAATTAAGGTGACCAGATGTCCCGTTTTGGACGAGACAGTCCCACTTTTGGAACACTGGTCCCAGTCCCTAACTTATTACAGTACAATGACACTTGATATGACTAAAGGGAAGGTTGAGTGACCAGTAGCATTAAAAAGCGGCTGTACAGCGCCATGCAAATCTGGAGAATTGTTGAACGTTCATATTTGCAACCTATCACAGAAATTGCAGGTGGGTTTATCCATGTTGCTAAAATGAACTGGCGGCTATCCTCGTCTGAATCATCACTCTTGCTGCCTGAAGAGGTTAGACTACTGTAGTCTAACAATAACGGCTCATACAGGTACCCATTGTATTGTGTTGGAATTATTCTCTTCATCCATGATATTTGTATATCTGCGTGCAAACAACGTTGCTTCATGTGTAGCTATAGGCGACAATTGCGTAAATCAACGCTGTCATGTTTACAACGCAGTGCACTGAAGCTTGTCGTGGTTTGAACACTTTGTGCATTAAAATAGCCCATCACAACAATAGGAGGGGCTGTAAAATATGACAAATGTATTTGAAAACATATTTTCTATTGAAATAAGTCTATATTCACTTTATTCACCGCAACCCTCTAAGAAATGTATGTTAGAGAATACATCAAAATAATTAATGAACTACGGTAGTTATTTTTGCATTTGTGAAATTCATGTTTCAGAACATTTTGTATTTCTTTAAGTATACATTTTATGTTGTTTTTAACAAAAATGAAAAACAATAGTTTCAGGTCTCCAGGTGACAATTTAATTTCTTTTAAAAAAAAATGCTCCTTTCTCCTTTAAAAGACATATAAATAAACTACCTTCCAGGCAGGATAAATATCATTTTAATTTGGCGAGCCCTTATTTTTATTTCTGTGTTAAATTATAGAAGAATTTTATCCTGCAAAGTTTAAGAAAAAAAAATAGAGATAATGTAGTATTCATATTTAAGATTAATGTTATCTGTTGCACACATGTGATAGCTATATAAGGTATTTTATAAGTATTTTACTTTATCACAGGCAGCTACTAGTTTAATAGAAGAAAAACAACACATTGATAAAAACATATGCTTTTCCTTCAGCAAAAGAGGTAAATGTCAGGGCTCGAATTACTGGGGGGCTGGGGGTGGGGTCAATCCCTTTAAGTTTTATTTCCAAATTTCCATTTTAACATATTTTAAGCTGACAAGTATCACTTAAAACAGAAAGCAACCTGTTAAAAACATGTTAATTGTATGATGACATTTCCTGCCTTGTCTATTTTTCAGTACCAATCAATGGTACGTTTTTCAGTATCAATTAATGACAATGAAAAAGCGTCTCCAGACAATCTGAAAACTTCTCTGCACATTTTACAAAGGCTAATGCTTATGCTTATATCAAGGAAGATTAAATAGTAATCACTTTGTAAATAAAGAACAATATTTCATTTGATCAGAAAAGGAATATGATTTAATCTTATTACACCTTAATCCATGTCTCAGCCTATACAGTTGACTAAAAAAAAAGAACTCGAAAATAGCCAAAAATAAGCACTGAAAAATGTAATTCATAAAAACTGAAAAACAGAAGCCCTATTTATAACGTACAGGCAACTGCAGCGACTGGCCTTCATGACACTTGCATGTATCACCCAGTGCTATTTTGCAATACATTTGTTCCCTAACCCGTCTAATGGAAATACATCAGTAACAGAGAATGGAAATAATATCAAAGGAGGCTTTACATATGAGCGAAGAACTGCATCTCCTTGCAACATGTTTTTTTTTTCTTCTTAGTTTTAAACACTTGTACTTCCTCTCAAAAATGTGTTTTTGCCGTTGAACAAGATAGGTCCCAACAAGTAATTTCTAAGTCATATGTCTGAACCTATTGTATGCTTCCAGTGATTTATATGCTTTACATTACAATTCATAGGCATTTTCCTCACAACTGTCCTTACTCTCACAGCTGTACAAATAGTACATGCTCTAAACTGAAATATCATTATCGTACCTGAGGGTTGTTAACAACCATAAGGATGTCTGTTAAACTAAATGTTTTGTTAGATTTTTCAGGAAGACTTTCTGGAAACACATTGTCATTGCCACTATTTGTAAATCACACACATTGCATTGAGTGGTGTATTGGGAAAATGTCTTAAACAGACATGCCCTAGGATTAGATTTTAATTATGTGTGGCAGTGTGCCCCACCCCTGTGCGTATTTTGTGTTTCATGTTGTCTGTTATATGTGGATATAATGGTGCACAGAATATAAATTGAGCTATGTAGCACAAGTGTTGAAATATGTATTTAGGCACGGGGATTGCAAAGTTACTTCACATGCAGATAAAATGTGTATTAGTATATGACCACGGGGGGAGTACACAAATTAGTTCATGTGCTGGGATTCAAGTGAATAATTAATTAGTAATTGAATCCCGGCTTAACTGTATATATAGGTGCACTTTCACTCACTCGGGGTTGTGTGTTCGGTGAGTGGAGAACGGGTGTGGAGATAGAGGAGAAATAAAAACAAAAAGTAATTATAAACAATTGCTATACTTGCTGGCTATCAACCAGCACGATACTTGTTTATCTGTTCATCCACTGTTTGTTTATTTGTCTGTTTGTTTGGCCATCGTGCCCTTTATTTTGAGTGTTTTGTTTTGTTCAAGCTTTTTATTTTCTGTTTATTAATGATAAAAGCGCTGCAGCGCATTCATTACCCCAATCTGCTGTGGATGTCCATTCCTTTCACCCTCAGTACTGTGTGTTGTTCCGGCTCTGACGTCACCACTACAGCCAGCCTGTTCACATATGGTGTCCTACGTGGGATAAACAACGTCTCCGAGACGCAGGCCAGGAACAGTACTGCGGGTGAATAATTTTTTGTGTGTTTTCTTTTGTGAAGAAAAAAAAAGAGGATTGTTTTTTAAAGTGTTTTTTGGGGTGGAAAAAAAAGGGGAAAAAAAAGAAATGGGGAGAAGAAGCTGGAGAGGAAAGCTGCAGCAACAACCACAACCACAGCAACAGCAGGAGGAGGGGAAGGACACAGAGGAGTTCCACCTGAAGGCCAAGAATCCAGGGCAATACGACCAACCATCGCAGGTGTGCCCCCTCTGTGAACAGAAGCATCGGTTTGCAGACTGTCCCTTCCGCCATTATGAGGATGAGGGGTGGAGAGAAGTCCCGATGGTGGTCGACCGGCTGTGGCAGCCGTGGTGATCAACTACATGGCTGCCGAGATGGGACTGCCCCAACAGGTTAACTTCCGAGCGGGAGGAGCCATGCCCACCTGCACCTTCATAGGGCTAGAGGGAGACTGCTTGGAGTTCCCACCTCCACTGCAAGAGGGAGACTACCTGCAGCTCCCACCACTACCAGAGGAAGACTACCTGCAGCTCCCTCCTTCAACACCAGAGGGACACTACCTGCAGCTCCAACCTTCAACACCAGAGGGACACTACCTGCAGCTCCAACCTTCACCACCAGAGGGAGACTACCTGCAGCTCCCACCATCACCACAAGAGAGAGACTACCTGCAGTTCCCACCATCACCACAAGAGGAAAGACCAGGACGTGATGCTGGCATTCCTCAGCAGCCTATGCAATGGCTGCTGAGGCGTGCACAGGGGAAAACAGCCTGGCCGCTGTGGCCGCAAAGAGTGGCCAACCCCAGCACCGCGACTGGTCCTGACTCCATCACCAGAGGCCAAAATAAACAAACAAAACAGACATGGAACAAACAAGTAACGTGCTGGTATAAAACCAGCAGGGGTACCAATTGTTTTAGATATTCTTTTCTTTATCTCATGACTCACGTCTCGTTCTGCCTCTAAACACACTAATTCCGTTCAGCCAAAGCTGCTTGTTTTTATCAATTACCTAGTTTATCCCTCGACTACATTTGGCACAGGTTTTCTCATACGTGTCGTCAACAGCACGCCTTGTCACAATTTTATGTGGATGGGGCATTTTAAGCCCATCCGGGCTGTCAAACAATAATAACAATAAAACTGTGTTTTTAACACACCAAACCATACATTTAAATAATAATAACACAACACAAATACAAAATAATACATACACACAGGGGTGGGGTGTACCCCGTCACAAATACACATAAATGTTACTCAACATTTTATGCTGCATTGTTGTTAAATAACTTAATACAAACAACTACAGCTATGGTATTTACAGTGACTTGCATAAGTATTCACCCCCCTTGGACTTGTCCACATTTTGTAGTATTACAACCTGGAATTAAAATGGATTTAATTGGGATTTTTTGTCACTGATCTACACAAAATAGTCCATAATGTTGAAGTGGGGAAAAAAATCTACATATTTTTCAAAATTATTTACAAATAAAAAACTGAAAAGTCTTGATTGCATAAGTATTCACCCCCTTTGCTGTGACACCCCTAAATAAGCTCTGGTGCAACCAATTGCCTTCAAAAGTCACATAATTAGTTGAATGGAGTCCACCTGTGTGCAATTAAAGTGTCACATGATCTCAGATTAAATACACCTGTTTCTGGAAGGCCCCAGAGTTTGTTAGAGAGCATATCTAAACAAACAGCATCATGAAGACCAAGGAGCTATCAAAACAAGTCTGGGATAAAGTCCTGGAGAAGCACCAATCAGGGTTGGGTTATAAAAAAATATCCCAAACTTTGAACATCCCCCGGAGCACCGTTAAATCCATTATTAAAAAATGGAAAGAATATGGCACAACCGCGACTCTGCCTAAAGAAGGCCGTCCACCAAAACGCAGTGACCAGGTAAGGAGGGCATTAGTCAGAGAAGCAACCAAGAGGCCAATGGTAACTCTGAAGGAGCTGGTGAGATCCACAGCTGAGATGGGAGAAACCGTCCATGGGACAACTATAACCCAGACGCTCCACAAAGCTGGGCTTTATGCAAGAGTGGCGAGAAGAAAGCCATTGCTGAAAAAAACCCATATCAAATCCCGTTTGGATTTTGCCAAAAGGCATGTGGGAGACACAGCAAACATGTGGAAAAAGGTTCTCTGGTCTGATGAGACCAAAATTGAACTTTTTGGCCTTAGCGCAAAATGCTATGTGTGGCGCAAAGCCAACATTGCTCATCACCCTGAGAACACCATCCCCACGGTGAAGCATAGTGGTGGCAGCATCATGTTATGGGGGTGCTTTTCATTGGGAGGGACTGGGAATCTGGTCAGGATTGAGGGCAAGATGGATGGAGCCAAATACAAGGAAATTCTAGAGGAAAACCTGTTTCAGTCTGCAAAAGACCTGGGACTGGGGCGGAGGTTCACCTTCCAGCAAGGCAATGACCCTAAACACACAGCCAAAGCTACACTGGAGTGGTTTAAAAACAAGAACCTGAATGTCTTAAAATGGCCCAGTCAAAGCCCAGACCTCAATCCGATTGAGAATCTGTGGCAAGACTTGGAAATTGCTGTTCACCAATGGTCCCCATCTAACTTGACAGAGCTTGAGCAATTTTGCCAAGAAGAATGGGCAAAAATTGCAGGATCCAGATGTGCAAAGTTGGTAGAGACTTACCCAAAAAGACTCACAGCTGTAATTGCTGCCAAAGGTGCTTCTACCAAGTATTGACTCAGGGGGGTGAATACTTATGCAACCAACAAATGTCTTTTTTTGTGTGTAATTAACTTTTGTGGCACAATAAAAAATATTTTGCACCTTCAAAGTGTTAAGTATGTTGTGTAAATCAAATGGTAAAAATCCCAATTAAATCCATTTTAATTCCAGGTTGTAACACTACAAAATGTGGAAAAGTCCAAGGGAGGTGAATACTTATGCAAGGCACTGTATTACTGTATTTTTAAAATGGATTTGCTGATTGACAATGGCAGGGTTTCCATGGAAAAAAAAAAAAAAAAAAGTTGCACCTTTTTCTCATGATATTTTGGTAGCACCTTTCGGGTAATTTGGGTTTCCATATATTTTTTTTTTAGGAAGAGAAATTCTACTCAGTTGTTAATAAAGAATTGTTTGGTACCTCCTTTAGTTATAGTTGAAAGTTCCACCACAAACAGGATCTTCACTGCTGAAGTCTCGTAAACATAAGGTAGTTTTCAGACATGTTTTTTTGCTTTAGTAGTCTTGTTGTCAACAAACAAATTCAATTAAAAAATACAGTACATTCGTTAATACAGTACCCATGAAAGGGAGGGGTGTATTAAAGAAAGCCTAAGCAGAAATCATCATGCTAATGAACAATGGTATACAGCCCATTCAATTCCTAAAAAGCTCTCTGATCACACTCTGCTGGAAAACAGTATTGGTTTTATACTTTAAGCTGCACTGCACAATAAGTGCAGTATATAGTGACGTGCCCTGAGGTACCACAAGTTTACTGTGTCACCAGGGACATTCTCCATGGAACCCACTGTAGTCACCTGATCAATACACAAGGAAACATTTGTGTTGGAAACTTGTTTCCTTGTGCATGCTCTACTATACAGGGCTTAAGAAAGTAGAGAGATTACCAATGCAGTTTAGCAGTATTGGTGATTGGCTGGAAGCATCTTTAATTTGTGATATTCTTCATACAAATTAAATATTAAATGTAAAAGTAATACATTGTACCCTCTGAATTTGCATAATATGCTTTTTTCATCTCTATTATCTTATTATAAGTGTCCTTAAACATAATGTATTACTTTTTATGCTTTAATTAATTTTGTGTTTAATAAAGTCACCATTGTTTTTTACCATTGGGACAGTATTTTAGTAAGCCTGAGTAATGAGGAATTTGTGTAATAAGGCCTGTGTTAACTGTGCCTCGTGTGTGTGAATGTTATTTTGTGGATTAAACCCAATTAACCAGCTCACTATACCAATTTAGTCAAACAAGCCTATAGTATGTGTGCTTAAAATATGGGCCTTACCAGAATTTTGCAATGCAGCTAGTGGTGCAATCGGCAACCTAATTTCTTATTCGATTTATCGTATAGGCCTTTATCAACGATAATCGATGCATTGACGTTTTATTTTTCAAAATAAAGAACAAACATAATTTTTTTTAACGGAAGATCCAATAACTAAAAACACCATTGTGCATAATAGTTCAACAAAAAGGCACAACTTACATTCAAATTAGAACACTTACGATTATAAAACAAAAGAAATACAAAGGACTTGAGTTTTTAACAGCTGAAAAGAATATGTGTGCGTCCGCTTTAACATTGTAATAATAATAAAAAATACTATATTTTAACAGAAGTCATTTCTATGTGAACTATGGTTATTCATTACTGTTAACATTTTATGTCCAAAGCAAAGCAAAACATTTTAATCTCACAAATCCTGACTAATTTAACTACGGTACTAAATTCAGCTTCTTTTTATACAATACTGCCATATAATCCAAACACAACATACTTTGAAACAAAAGAAGGTAATCGGTAGATTTAATTTTGCAATTCTTTTGAAATTATGAGTCAAAACATCAAAAGGTATGCTGTGTTCTTGTCACTTTTTAGTGCAAAAAATGCATCGACACCAGTGAAGCAACTCAACTCATTTTACACGGGGTATATCCAACACAACAAGGAAAAGTTCTATTAATTCAGGCCATTGCGTATCCATTCATGTTATGTGCATATTCTTATTAAAAAATATCAACATAGGGCTCCCGAGTGGCGCATCCAGTAAAGGCGCTCCATGTGGTGTGCAGGATGCGCTCTATAGTCTGGACGTCGCGAGTTCGAGTCCAGGCTATTCCACCACCAACCATGGATGGGAGCTCCCAGGGGGTGGCGCACAATTGGCCAAGCGTCGCCTGAGGGGGGGGGGGGGTGGGGGGTTAAGTCGGTCAGGGTGTCCTCGGCTCACTATAGTCTGGCCGGGCGCCTGCGGGCTTGCTTGTAAGCTGCCCGAGAGCTGCGTTGTCCTCCAACGCTGTAGCTCTTGCGTGGCTGCATGATGAGTCCGCAGTGTGAAAAAAAAGCGGTCGGCTGACGGCAGACGCTTCAGAGGACAGTGTGTGTTCGTCTTCGCCCTCCCGAGTCAGTGCAGGGGTGGTAGCGGTGAGCTGAGCTTAAAAAATAATTGGCCATTCTAAATTGAGAGAAAATAATAATTAAAAAAAATAATAATAATTATAATAATTATAATATCAACATATCAGCCTTTCCCGGGTTAAGCCTAGACTGTTTTGCTGTTCTAATATTACCAGCAGCAGAAAATACCCTCTTGCTAGGCACACTTGTTGCTGGCACATTCAGGTAGCGTCTCATTTTTAAATCAAGAAAACGTGACTACAATAGGCCTACTTATGGGCGGAGACAGCTTTTCATACCGGGGGGGCGGGTCTTACTCTAGGGGCCCATTGTTAAAATAGTTTTCTTCCAGACATAGCAGAAGTACTGATTTACTGTACAGTGGAATGCTGATGTGCATAAAGTAGACTTTTAAGACCATAACAATGCTCAATTAAAAGTTGATAAACTTTCAAAAACTGTAAAGAGTCAGTACATAAAATAGTTGAAAACATAACAGGAGATGCAAATATTTGGCATACAAATGCCCACTATTGACGTACTAAGAATCCAGCGGATTCTTTAGGAATGCCATAAATGTAAACAGTGAATGGTTTATTGAAGAAAAATACAAGGGCTTTGAAAAGAAATTGGTTTTCCTTACATTTCAGATAGACTCCTACCTCCCTCAACCACAGAGTCCTTTCCTTGTGTTGAGGGGGTGAAGGGGTAACGGATTTGCGATAAAAAATAAATTAATTAATACATACATTAAATATTTATTTTATTTTTTAACCAGTTGACTAGTTTTTTCAGGTACTTTAGAATTTTCTGTCTATACAACTCCAAAATTATGGAGCTCTGACACAAAACAGCTAGTTGCTTTTTCAAATTACTCCTCTCACACAACACACAGACAGCGCCACAGAAGACAGACCAACAACGCAACGCCAACTGAAACGACCATAAAACCACCTGATTTCTCGTTATCCAATGGCCAAATAAATATACAAAAACTTTCATACAAGTGTCATCGCTGGGCTTCTGGGTAGTGTAGTTTTGAAAGCAATCCATTCATTTTAAATAGGAGAATAACAGCGGTAAAGACAGTGTGCAAAGACAAAGCAACATTTCAGTCGAATAGATTGGCCCATGCCAGTTATGGAGTTAAGCATGACAGCAACAGTATACAAGTGCGTGTGTGGAGGTGTATTTTTCCAAGTGTGTGTTCATGAGGGGCCCACCAACCTTCATTTTCGAGGGTGTGCAGCTGTTGGCTCCGCTACTGGGCCTACTTCTGATCTGGCTTGTCGAATGCGAATGTAGAGGCCTAAAGTTTGTATCCTAGCAACGCGCTGACGTTGTGTATCTGCCGTACTAGCACAAAAAAAAGCATTCTCACACACTCAAAGTTTTAACGCAAACCAGCTACAGGAGACTTCTGACTGGATTCTAATTTGATGCATCTATTCAGCAATATGTAATTGAAGCTCAGGAAATTTAAAGACAAATGAGATGCATCTTCACAATCAATTCCTTTGGATCGTTAAAGCACAAATTGATGGTTTACAAATAAAATGAAAAGAAAATTAACCCTCATAGGAAAAATGACTAATCTGTTAACTTATTTTCACTTATTGATTTTGAAGAGGGGGGCTAATGGTATGTTGGATATTTTACTTCACATAAATCTTTCTTGCTTGGAAATAGGACAGTTTGATTGCTAATGCATAGGCAGTGGGCGAGGTGAGGATTCGCTTCTACTAGTAATCTCGTTATACTCAGGTGGGTGGTACCTTCTGTTACATCTTATTTAAATAACAAAGTTGATGGTATGTGAATCCCCTTCATTTTTAAGTCGTTCCTTCTTTGGGTTAATAAAAATAGTCTAAATCTTAACTTCACTGCTCTGACATCTCTTATGTAGATCCTATAGTCTGTGATTTTTTTATTTATTTTTTTATAAATTTAGTCGTTGCCAATTATTTTTATTATTTTCTCCCAATTTGGAATGGCCAATTATTTTATTATTCTCAGTTCACCGCTACCACCCCTGCGCCGACACGGGAGGGCGAAGACGAACACACACTGTCCTCCGAAGCGTGTGCCATCAGCCGACTGCTTTTTTTCACACTGCGGACTCACCATGCAGCCACCCAAGAGCTACAGCATCGGAGTTCAACGCAGCTCTCGGGCAGCTTACAGGCAAGCCCGCAGGCTTACGGCCAGACTACAGGGGTCGCTGGTGCGCGGTGAGCTGAGGACACCCTGGCTGACCTAACCCTCCCTCCCCCCGGGCGACGCTTGGCCAATTGAGTGCCGCCCCCTGGGAGCTCCCGTCCTCGGTCGGCAAAGGAATAGCCTGGACTCGAACTCGCGACGTCCAGGCTATAGGGCGCCTCCTGCACTCTACGCAAGTACTTTTATTGGATGCGCCACTCGGGAGTTGTCTGTGATTTTAAAGAACACACTTTTGCTTTGGTTGGAAGAAAACAAATACCACTGTCTCTTAACAGTGTCTTGACACAGATTCATTATTTGCATTATTATTAATTAATTTATTTGGCAGAAGCCTTTATCCAATGACCTTGGATTTTAAACCAGGGTCATTTGGTCTACAGCTTCAGCACTAATGACAATAATCTAAATTCATTACCTACCTCCAAATGTATTGGTCTGATTTGTATCTTGATTGAAGTGAAGGTTCTTCTACCCCATTGTTTGGAGAGAGCACTGCAAGGCAGAGGCAGAAAAAAGCCCATTGGTGAAATGTTTCTTTATTAACCAATGTAAGACCAAGAAACACAAGAACACCTATGAAACAAGTCTGTAACCTTTTCAAGCAATTTTCTTCACGGCAAAAGTTTAAGCAGCAAAATCAAAACATTTAATTGGAGTGTCTTTTGGGAAAATTATCTTAAAATGTCAGCTTCAACTCGTTACTTTAAAAGAAAGAGAAAAAATGTTTTTGAAAGTTGTTCAATGGCCTCAATTTAAAGAGATTCACACAGATTTGCATAACTATAGTTGTGCTCTAAATCATCATAAGCATAACCCTTTTCAGAACGGAAAAACACATCCAAAAAAGTTCAAATAATATATATAAATAAGCAACTCTGGTGTTTAATGTAGGGGCTTATAAAGAGTCTTACATTTTAGAATTGTAATTGATATTGTTCTCTTTTCAGAAAAAGCTAATGATTTGAAGTAAATGTCACAAGTGATGTTTTAGAATTATTATTTATGCACTTGAATGGTTTATTATTATGTTAGTCTTTTTTTTGCACTATAAACACTTACCTGATTTTTTTTGTATTTCTTTTTGCTACACCAAATCACTGTTTATTTTTTGTGTGCACTGTATTTTACCGTCTGCATGAGCATTTTCTCCACATTAGTAGGAAGTCCCGCCCCACAACCAGTCGAGCTAATGAGAGCGGAGATTGAGTATACGGGGGGATATAAAAGGGAGGGTCAGAAAGAAGGAAGGAAGGTGGTGTAGGGAAGCGGTTGGGTTGGGTTGGGTTGGGGTTGTGGTTGTGGTTGTGGTTGTGGTTGTGGCTGTGGTTGTGGCTGTAGAAGACTTACTATACAAACTGGAGGAAAAGAAAAAAAAAGGGGAAAGAGTCTTTGGCTACACTGAAGAAAGAATTCTGACCAGACGGTAAAGAACTGATTTGGATTTCTTTTTGGCCGTTTGGGATTGTTTATATGGGACTGTGTTGTGATTTTTTTTGTGGTTTACTTTTTTTCGTTTGTTTTGTACTGCCCCAACTTAGTGTTGAGTTTCTTTCTTACACCGTTTATATTGGGCTGTTTTTAGAGGAATAACAGACACTGTGAGACTCATGGGATTTCAGAAGGCGTTTTATTGTATACTCTCATGGAACTGTGTAAATGTCATATTTCCCTTCTTGCCGTCACTGAGTGTGTTGGAGACGCTACAAGTGCTTGTTTTGGTCTGGCTTCATTGAAGAGGTTTCCCAGGTTCGAGTGGACTATGTCGGAAGACCTTCTACCTGCGAAGGGAAAGAAGGGGGTATTGCTGAAGAGAACAGCTGTGGTTCATAGAGTGGATTACCTGGGCGAGAATACAAGTTCGCTGCTGGTTCCAGAGGACGAGCACTGCCTGGAAGAGAAAGGAAGTGGCATTTATTATCTATCTATTTTTAATACTTTGAATAAACTGTACATTTTATATCGATAACTCCTACTTACCCACTCTGAGTCAGCTCTGCGTCTGTGTTCCATTAGGGCATGCCCCAGGCCAGTCCAGGGTGATACTTACCTGTAACATTGAGGTCCAGGGTGCAACAGCTGGGTTCTAGAACAGAAGAGAGAGAGGGAGATTTGCGAGGGTCAAAGATAGGCCAAGGGGAAGTATCCAGCTGGACCATATGGGTGAATGTGATAGCTTTACTTACCTGTGTAAATGTTCCTGCCGGCCTCCCTTCTTTGCCCCCCTCCCCCTCTCAGGTTCCCTGGGATCTCTGTCTCCATATCCATCAACGGTTCGGGGCATTGTTGCAGTGAGGTCCATTGTTGGGTCGGGCTCAGAGGATAGCGGATGTTGAGACGAGTGCACAGCTGGGTGTGGGAGACTGACATTTCATATTTTACTGGACTCCTTGTTTTACAGCTAAGCACAAACATTATTTGTATTTTTTCACCAGCAGGAGGGGATTACCCTAGTTTTCATTACGGGTTTTCCCTTGTTTTTAAATTCTCTTTTGTGTGGTTTGAAAGATTTTTTTATCACCCTGTTGAGAAACAATAAAAATTGTTTTTACCTACCTAAGGTCCCAATGTGTGTGTGTGTGTGTGTTGGACCCCTGGAGATATAAAGTACTTGCTAAGGGAAGGTTTACTATTACTCGGTCATAAAGGTCCTTGCCCTTTTCAAACACAAGGTGGCGTAGTCAGTACAGATCAAGTTAAATACTTATCTACGGTTACCACTAGTCACTCCACCCGTGACATAAACAGATTTGAGAAATTAGCTTAAAGTGAGCTTTTGATAAGAAGCAAATATGGAGAAATATGAGTATCACAAATATTTGCCAACAAAATATAATTTAAATAATCACACCAACCTAAATACCAGAGATAGAAAATGTAATCTTGTGAATTTGTGGAAGATTAAAAGATATACAATGCAGTTTCTTTTTTTGCTTCCTGGTGCGACAGCAAAGCTTCCAGATGACACAAAGCCCCATGATGTTCCAGGTATAGCAGATTCATCCACACATGATAGTTATTAGCAGATTCATCCACACATGATAGTTATTAGCAGATTCATCCACACATGATTGTTATTAGCAGGCATTGAAATATTTGGCAATAAATTAATATTAAATTGACAAAGTGACATGCTCTATACAGGTGGATGGGCATTCAAGGCAGGTAAACGGCAGTAAAAGCAGATGCTGGAACCACAAAAAGTCAGACAAGGTGTTAATCCCTGGGAATGCACTTTTTTCAAATGCAAAACAAAAGGTTCTGACAAGGCTAGAGAGGGCAGGCACCTATTCTCCCTGTCTTAAGCTGACCTGGCTAGGAGACTAGCCACCCCCCTTATATACAGGTGGCCAGGTTAAAATGGCAATTGAAATGAGTAAACTTGGCCACAGTCTTACAGGGCTTTTTAGTTCCCACTCTAATCAGGTCAGACTGAATGTGAGTCCAGCCACATTCTAAACTGTCTCTTGCCTGGCAACATTTGTTGCAGTCAAGCCAAAAAACCTATATAATACACACAGTTAGAAAGCAGTACCCACTACCCATTATTACTTTTGTGGCTCAAAGCTGTATATGTTAATTATTTTACACTTTAGGAAATTAACCTGTCAATGGAAAGGCAAACTGTTGAGTGTCAGACTGATTAGAGTCAACTGTTACATGTGTTGAATTTAGATTAGCACGTTAGTGGTATTTGGGGTTGATCCAATTTATGTATTCTACTTTTATTAGATCTAAAACAGATGGCTTACTATGTTTATAAATAATGAAAATGTAAGTCTCATTAATATGCAGCAGTTATGTCTGCCTATTGATCACAATACAGGTTAATGAGGATACAGTAAGTGTGAAATCCAGCCAATTCATATTTGCATCTTTAAATGTAATAGGTGAGTTGAATCATAATCTTAGACTGTCCCTGTATAGCTCGTTCTTACCTATATATGTAGAGTAAACAGACACCATTCAACAATCTTCAATCAACTGGACATACGCAAAGTTTCTCATTTAATGTAGTAAAAAAATGAATTAAAATAGGTCTGCCTTTGAAAAACATTTCAAGTTAAGAATGTGGTGTAGCATACTGATTACCTGGCTGACAGTGATACTGTTGCTATAGATTTTGTTTATAATAAATCACCTAAAAGCTGCAACTAGTCGTGCCAACTCATATGATTGAATCCTGTTGAATGTATGCTACAGACATTTTAATTTACATTCAGACAACATGAAGCCAAGGGTGTTACACAATAACAAAGAAAGTACATTCCCAGAGCTAGGAAACACAAACTATATTCAATAATGAATTCAATATAAAAACACAATCTCTTGTTTAGTTTTAAGAAAAAAAGGCTTCTGGGGAATCTTTATAGATTGTCTGCAAGATGATTTCAAGAATAATATACATAGCCCAGATGTGTTTGTGAAGGATGAAGGCTTTAACATGACAAGGTTATCGGAAGGGATGGGGTCTGAATACACAATGTGAAGCAGCGCTCATTAATACTAAGCACAATGGTCATTGCAGTTGTGAAATACTAATGAACGTTCTTTTCTTGGAGGAGAAGCACTGGTGTGTGAAAGTCAAGCTAAATCCTGTTTCATTACATTGACTGTTGCATCATACAATTAAGTGGTGCAATAACACAACCACAGATTATCCTATAAATAACTTTCAAAGTAAACAGCCTTTAAGCCGTATGACTGAAAGAAAATTTTCAGGTCATTACAACAAAGACTGTCAACAATTGTTACAACACATAGGTAATGTTTCATCCAGCACATACTGGTAAATGCATCGTGCCTATAGAAAAGAGAAATCATATATATATATATATATATATATATATATATATATATATATATATATATATATATATATATATATATATATATATTATTTCTTAGTTGACACCCTTATCCAGGGCGACTTACAATTGTTACAAGATATCACATTATTTTTTTACATACAATTACCCATTTATACAGTTGGGTTTTTACTGGAGCAATCTAGGTAAAGTACCTTGATCAAGGGCACAACAGCAGTTTTTATGTCCGCTAAATATCATAGCTGTCCGGTATAGTTAAAAACTAAGAAAAGATTAGTTTAGCACTCCTGGAAGGAGTTTAGACTTTTGTTTTGTTTGATTTATTTTGTATATAAATACATATACAGGCACTGTCCTGTTTTATTTCCTATGGTTCTGGAGTGTTCATTTTTTAATAGAAGACAGCATGAAAAGGGTTTATATAGAATTTGTATAGTCATCAACAGGGTTATGTAAGAAAACTACACATTACCTATAGGCATTGTAATCATCTTGTAAAAATGCTGGCTTCATTGTACAAAACAACATCATACTAATCATACTATTGATCAAAAGGCTGATATGTGGTGTATGCTACACAATGTTCTAGAGCAGGTGTAGGCAACCTCGGTCCTGGAGCGCCACGATCCTGCAGGTTTTGTAGGTATCTCTTAATCATCAATTGCTAAATACCTGGAACACATGGTAATTATAACCAATTAAACCAATCATTGAATCAATTAGGGCTTGGGTAAAAAAAAAAAAAAACATAAGTGTCCAGTGACACTCCAGGACCAGGGTTGCCTTCCCCTGTTCTAGAGAGATGTAATTGTGTCATTTTCAGGGAAGGTCATTTGATAAAAGCAGTTTGCAGTGTATTTAAATTCTGTACCAGCACTCTGCCGGCTTGTTTTTTATAATTTTGAACTTAGGCATTTCATAACTCAAGACTAGAGAGCTGTCTACCTTCAAGACAGAAAACCTTTTGAATAATATTAATATTGGCATTTACAGGCTGTCTCGGCAGTGGTTTCAACAAAATGATCAAGCAGGAATGTCGTATGCCTTTACATTCCTTTGTACATCAGTTGAAGGTTTAAAATCCTGTTAAATTGTATGTAATTATGTTGACCAGTCTGTGATGCTGATCCTTGCTCAGGTACTGTTACAGGTCCTCGCACTATAGCTACCATTTACTAATGTCCACTATATTTACTTTAAATGGTAGTAGTGGTAGTGGAAAAACCTACATTAACAGCATGTACAGTATGTATTCATTGTTATCTCTTGATCATAGCATTTTCTGATAAGTGAATGTACAAACTAATATAAGATGTAACTGCAGAGTATTTTGAAGTGCATCCTGAAATCCATATAAATCAAAACTATACTTCGTGCTATGTCCTACATGTATGGAAGCTAAAGGTACTGGCCCTGCACTACATTATACAGAATAAACCGTTTGTCTTTGTCATGGGGCGCAATGAAACAGCTATGGTTAAGAAAGTAGTCCTTAGATAGGGTTGTGGTATTCAACAATAAAGCAAGGTCTAACTTTTATCATATCATAGTTATATTGAATTTTGTCCAATGCACAAATACTCCTGATTTTACATTATTTACTTTGCTTTTTTAATCTACAGAATTCTCCCCTATCACCAGGGGTGTAGTGCTATATTTAGAAGTGGGGAGGTCGCTATTTTCTACCCTCACGTGTCCCCAAACTCTACCATGCCCCCTGACCAGGCACGCTATATTCAAACTTTTTCATTATTTATGTCTCAAAGGTTTCCTACGGCTATTGTATTCTTTGTTTATTTGTATGGATTATACGCATGTGTATCTATCTCCATATATTAATAGAAGCAAAACAAATATTCTACACATGAAGTACGGAAGCAGTGCTCTCCCCGCTCAAGAAGTGAGGGGTCAGTGCTCCCTGCCGACCCGCAGCACTGCACGCCTGCCAATCACCTATAATAATCCTGCTTTTTACTTTACATAGTTTCTAAGCACACCTCCCACATACTGTGGCAATAGTTTGTGTACACTATAGCCTATAAGTGTTATCTTTGTTTTGAGAAAAACAAAATAATAGTGGCTGTATACAAACTATTAAGACAACCTTGAGTTTTCTTAACAGGTACCTACAGTGCAAATCTATTGTACTATAAATTAGGTAATGCTTTATAATACACTGGACCACTACCTGTAATTACAACTGATATTACCAGACTGAAAGTGGAACTTTGGTTCCCCAGACAAAACAACAATTGGGGGCTCCAGAGTGGCGCATCCGGTAAAGGCACTCCGCGTGGAGTGCAGGATGCGCTCTATAGCCTGGACGTCGCCGGTTCGAGTCCAGGCTAATCCACACCCGACTGTGGACGGGAGCTTCCAGGGGGCGGCGCACAATTGGCCAAGCGTCACCCGGGGGAGGGAGGGTTAGGTTGGCCAGGGTGTCCTCGGCTCACCGCGCACCAGCGACCCCTGTAGTCTGGCCCAGCGCCTGCGGGCATATACTGTAGGTAAAGAAAAACATTGGGATTGTAACCTAATGATACAGACTTATGTGTAGGTCCCTAAAGTCTAAGAAGACACTCATTATATCATGTATATTGTACTGTGCCTGTGTAGTTACAGAATACTAAACACATAGGGCTATATTTTCAAAGCGTTTACTCTGGTCTTTATTTTCTTTATTTTCTGGAGGAGAAAATAAAACCCCTGATTTTTATAAAACTAGACCCAAACCACTTAAGTTTTACTATTCCTGGCTTTTTATACACATTACAGCTCTTCGCTTCTCAGTTTTATATCATTTACATAGGAGTTCAAGATTGAAAAACAGGAGTTCAAGATTGAAACAAACACTTTAAAAATATGGCCCGTAACATGTAATCTTTTTTTCACACTAAACATGGGAACACAGCTTTTAGTCAGTCTACTGTTTTCTCTTAACAGCTGTCTGGTGTCCCTGACTCTGGAGTGGTATGTGAGTGAAGACCTGCTGAGTAGTGTGTGTAAGAGATCACTTTCAGCCTGTTAACTTTATTTGTAACTCCCTAGAAAGAAAGTGCTCATTGCTTGCTACATGTTCATTAGAGAACGTGTTCTTCAAGCACTTTAGATTTAGTTGCAAAGCCTTTCCTGTTTATATTACAGCCATCTTTGTATTTTCCCTCATGCAGCCTTAAAATGAAGGGGATAGCCTGATTATGGGAGACTTCAACTTCCCAAACATAAACTGGGACCATTTACAAGTTAGGATACCTCAGGGAAGGTATGTGCAATATATCATTGTTGTCATTTATATAGCTAATTCTCTAAATTAACACAAGCTCTCCACTTATCCCCAAGCAGTCTCTCAGCAATTTCCATAACAAGAACTCAAAAGGCAGAAACACATTAGAAACAATTCTGCAGAGTGTGATAAGCTTCAAACAAGTATAAATGTATGTAATTTGTATTTAATGGATAGTGTAAAAAAAGATGGCCTGCCACCAGTATTATCTGATCTTGATTAAATAAGTTGGATTTAGGGCTGCCACAACTAAAATACAACCAGTCTAATAAAGATATGAAGAGCTGACTTGATTACACCTTTGGTACTTTACTAAAGAACAGCAGGGAAGGTGAAGAACACAAGCAAGATTTACTGTATAAGATTAAATTAACACTGATAGCAAGGCACACTTTTTAATATGTGCATAATTAGAATGAATGATGGTATCTCGTGATTTTACGCCCAGCTCTTTCTGTACTTTCTTGCTGCTTTAGCCTCACACTCAGTGGTCTTAACCCTCAGTTCACTTATATGCTGTATACATATATCTGAAACAAAAACACATTGGCAACGTGAAACAATGCCAAGTTATCAAAAGTGCCCAGCCAGAGCGAGGGGGGAGGTGAATGAGGAACAGGGCTACCACCACCAAAAGCTAAAAGTGAAGTCTATTTTCATTGAATTACTAAGTATACTTATTTAATTACCCAGGGATTGGCTTGTGTACATTGTCCATCTACTACGTCCATTGTAATTGCAACAACTACCGTCTACCGAGTGAATGTAAACAACACAAAATAGTAGTCCAAACAGTAGCCCTAAGCTAACACAAAGTATTAAAACAAGTTATAAGTTAATACTATATGGTAATAATAAACTGCTGTCAACTTTTTAACTGGTGAAGTAAGATAAATTACAACAGTTAAGCTCTCCCTTGGAAACAAACCCACATTTATATAACAGGCCTATATACAGTGCCAGGTTTACATAATGTGGACTTCTCTGGATAACCCCATCCAGGGGGAATACACCTGTGAATGATGCCAGCTGATAGAAGCGGGATATTTTATAGAACAGTGTTTTAGAGAGGTGAGCACTCATATAGAGGAGAGGGGAGTGAACAACAGTCAGTACCAGGTAAGGACTGGTTTACAGTGGGATAGAATTGAAGGAAAAGGAGTGCAGGATCCTGTTGTCGTTGTTCACGTAGGAACAAACAACATAGGTAAATAGAATCAGGAGGCTCTGCAAAATAAATTTATAGAGCTAGGGCAAAGGATTAAATGTAAATGATACACGGGGCGTGGCCTGTACAGATGGGACGGGCTGCACCTGAACAGGAGGGGATCCAGTGCGGTGAGTTAGTGCTCCAAGAGGAGCTAGGTGTTTGTTTTGCTTTTGTATTTTGTTTGTGTTATTTTTGTGTTTATTAAAAAAAATAGCGCGTCAGCGCTTGAAAAATCCATTCCTGTGTTCCTGGGTCAAGTTCTTAAAGGGGCAACGAACCCGAGTGGGGGTGAACCTTTTACAAAGGATATAGGATAGTTAGGAAAGACAGACCCAATAAAAGAGGGGGAGGGGTTGCAATATACATTAAAAGTGACTTAGAATGGGAAATACTAGAAAGTAATGGCAACAACAATGAATCAATATGGATTAAATTAAATGAAAACAAATCTAAAGGTTTAATAGTGGGAGTCTGTTATAGGCCCAAGTTCTGATGACGAAAACGTTCATATACAAGCATCAAAAAAATAAGTAAGGAAGGGGACACCCTGATTATGGGAGACTTCAACTTCCCAAACATAAACTGGGACCACATGACCTCAGACAACAATTCAGACATGCAAGATTGTTTCTTATCACAAATGGTGAATGCCCCAACTAGATACAATTCAAGTCTAGATTTGGTATTAACAAACAATGAAGAGAGGATACACAATTTACCGGTAATAGAACCACTAGGAATAAGTGACCATAATATGATAGAGTTTGTGGCAAATAAATCAAGGGCAGTACATAAAAGTCAATGGTATACAATTTCAGGATTACAGCAGATTACAAAGGAATGCAACAGGAGCTTCTAAACATAGACTCGGATAGAATACTAAGAGAAAATGAAGTTGAAAAGAATTGGATTACATTTAGGGATATAATGTTAGAAATGCAGGATACATTTATCCCAAAAATGAGAAAAGGTAAATTTAAGAAAAAGAAACCACAATGGGTAAATTTATATATTAAGTGGGTATGAAAAAGAAAAGACAATTATATATTTCTATTAAATCAAAGAGAGCAGCCTCACAAATATAATGCAGAGAGGCCTGTAGAGACCTAAAAAAAACAGACTAGGAGAGTAGGAGAGCAACAAGGGAATTAGAGAGACAAGTAGCGGTAGATAGTAAACTTAATCCAAAAGGGTTTTTTCAATATGTTAATGCTAAAAGGAAACATTTGGAGAGATTACAGAGGAAAGCAACATGATTAATTCCAGGACTGAAGGGTATGTCATATGAATATAGACTGAAAGAGCTGAATCTGTCTAGCCTAGAAAGAAGGAGAGCCAGAGGCGACTTAACAGAGGTATTTAAAATTGTCAAGGGGTTTAACAATGTAACTGCTGAGAATTCTTTTTCACAGGTCACAGAGAACAGAACCAGGGGCCATGGGTGGAAGCTGGAAAAGGGCATATTCAGAACCAAGAGGAGAAGGAGGTTTTTCACTGAAAAGGTGGTGAACCATTGGAAAAAGCTGCCAGACATAGTTGTTGAAGCAGAGTGTGACAGAAAATGAATGAATCTTGGTTATAAATCTCCCTCCCGACCTGTGAGGGCACTTCCTATAAAAGTTCACTAAAAATCTATTTTTTTACAGTAGCATCTTGCAAATGGCGTCCTTTTTTTCAGAACACTCTGGGGAACCTTTCACTTTTTTTTTCAACACACAATTTTGTAATTTTTATTATTTTTTAAAAACTTGTTATCCTATGACCCGATGGACCTTACAATGCTTCCTGAACGTTTTGTTGAAAAATATTGCTGTTTGGGCAAATTACAAAGACATTGTTTCACCTGAGTGATTACAATGACATAATACACATTTATTCTCAGGGTCTTTATAAGCAATAATGGATCCTACTGTCAATTTATTTTCTCAAAATAAATATTTATAAATAAAATAATAGTTACTTGTTTCATTATTTTCAAATACATTTGAAATGTATTTGCTTACGATTGTAAGTCGCCCTGGATAAGGGCGTCTGCTAAGAAATAAATAAATAATAATAATAATAATAATAATAATAATAATAATAAGGACACAAAAAGTTCCTGATACATTTAGTTCTTGAAATAGTATATGTTTATATCCACTCGTTTCTTGATATTTATAAATGTTGTATAAACATATGTGTTAAAACACAGGAGACAGAATAAATGTTGTAATATAATTATAAGTCAAATACATCAGATTTACAGTGTTTCCCCTTTTTTATTTGCTCTAAAAAAGTTCCTGTTTTGTTTCAGCTTTTGTCTCTGCGGGCTGCTGTAAACTGTCTCCGCCCTTTAGACACCAAATGCCCCTCTCAGTGATGTCACACGAAAAAAAGAAACTACCAGGAAGTGAACATCAGTCCCTCCCCTATGCATTGATGTGTGTTTCAAGCCTGTACTGCAAAGTACGGTCGCCCTGTAAGTTATCAAAACAAAGTGCTTTTTTATCGTGTTTACACAATCACGGTTGCTGTGTATTGCTTGGGATTATAACAGTTATAACAACTTGGATTATAAATGGGATCAAATAAAACATTGTTTGGACCATGAACTTACGTGTTGGTCATTACTTGAGCACCGCATCACCTCTACAGCTGCACACTGCAACCCACTTTGCCACACAGAGACTATTAGATCCTTCAAGAATAGACTGTATGCTGTCATGAACAATACTGTATAACCCTCTCTGTGACCATAATAACACCTTTAGCTAGCCGTCTGGAGGAAGGGCAATCCGTTTAGCCACAGATTCCCATAGGTTTAATTTCTCCCACTAACCTGGTTAGGGTTTTTTTTTTTGTTTTTCCTCTCCTGAGTGCTAACTGACCACGCTTGTATCAAAGCAAGCGAGCATAGGTGTGGCGAATGGCCTTTTCTCGTTCTAGAAATTCTAGTATTTATGTATATGGGGTGTAACAATGTAACAAGTTGCTGTCCTTTCTGCATGAGACTCAAAATGTTTGTGAAATGTGTAGTGTGCTGCTGAGATCATGGATCTTACCTAAGGCATTCCTTACAGCAGGGTGTTTTTGTGCAGTGTGCAGGAAGGATGTGCAGTTCCATAAATCAATGTATTAAGCTCTTACACTAACAGCATTGAATATTTAGAGATCTGATAACACAGAAGTAAAACAAATGATCTGTCAAAGGACAGCAAGCATAAGCCACGTGGACACTATTGACTAAAATATAAGCTCACCTTTTTCAGTGCCTACCTAGGCAAAAAAAAGTAAAAAAAAAAAATAAACAAAAAAAACACAAGGGCCCCAAATTATTTCTCTCACCTAAAGCAATCCAGGGACACACATATTAGAATAGCAAGATAGAAGCATGTGTGATTGATGTAATGATACAATTAAGGAAAAGCTTCTACATTGCATTTTGCTTTGGTGATATCCTTTTACTGGTACTGCTGGTACATATCAGTAATATGAGGCAAAGGGAGGTGTGAGGACACTTATCAAGGTAGATTGATCATTTTGAATACGGTTAAGACTCTTATTTGGGAATAGTGAGGTTGTCAGTACGTGCCTAGCCACCCCCTCTGTTGATCTAGTTTTTTGATGCAGCACCAAACTGTTTGTTCTTTTCAGCACATGTAGGTGACTCACTGCTCTTCATGCTACATTAGAAGGACCTATCTGTTGTGGGCATTGAAAACTTGACCGTCCCTGACCTCTCTTTGCGGCACTGTATTATAAAAGTATACTATGTCGGGGGTACCCACATTTCCTTGGCTCAAGGCTCCCCCATGCCATTAGACATTCTGACTGAGGAGCCCCAACCGTAATTTTGATTTTGTGAGGCTAATTGGTCATTTGCATAGGTAGGAGCACTACTGTTTTCATTATGTTCAGTGTCATTTCTCAGACATTTGAGAAACCGCTCCGTTATCATACTCAGTAAGTTGTACATTGTCTAATTGCAAATAAAACATAAACCTGTAAAGGTAAGCAGGATCATGTACTATGTAACATCAAAAAATCGTAAGCTCTCCATGAGAGACGTACTGTGACAGTTGCTCTATAGACTGGGTAGACATTCAGTTTCTGATCATTTAAAGCTTGAGTTATTATTTTATACCAGCAAACAAACACTCTGGCTACACATTTCCCTTTAATAACTTTGTGTGGGAGAAAACATTGGCCTTTCAGTCAATGTGAAGTCTAATTGTGTTGGATTTACTTGACATTTTCCGTCTGACAAGAAACTGGAGTCTCTGACATTCACGTAGTCTCTTGAAGTCGGAAACTGCTAAATTGCAGGATATTTCCCTGATAGGTTATTATGAATCAGAATCTGAGCTTCTCTCTTATACTTTATTCGGGGTCTGTAATTATTCATTCTAAAGTTACACTAGTTGTCATGTAGTTTTAAATAAACATTAGTTTATTAGCTCAGACATTCATTATACTTTATGATGAGGATAGTAATAAAAACAGATCAATTTGTAAGATCTGTACTTTTGAATCTTTTTATAACTTTTTTATTCACTTTTAATACCAAAAGTAAAACCCTGTCATTTAACTTAACCAGTGTTAGGGAAGTCCCTTTTAAAAAGTAATCTGTTGCAGCTACAATTTACGTGAACAAAATTGTAACTAGTTACAGTTACTTATAACATTTAAACATGTTTTACTAGTTACAGTTACAAATACTTACTTCTCAGGCACAGTTTACATTTACATTTGGCTTGGTTAGGCAGCAGCTCAGAATATTCTTTGAAGCTCTCCAACCCACTCTGACACCATATTCTAGCAAAATGATAAAAAGTGTTTTCATGTGACATGTGTGGTTTGACCTGCACTGCTGAAGCCCTTTCTGATTTCCATGTTATGCATTAGACATTTTGTCCTTTTTAAATGTAACTAATATTAACTGTGTTATTTTTTGCATAACATTTAATTTGATACATTTAGTTACCTGTCTGAAAAAGGTACTATTAAAATTACAAGTTACTGAAAACTGTAATCAGATTACAGTAATGCGTTACATGTAAATGTGTTACTCCCCAACACTGAATTTGACTTTTTCAATGCAAATATTAAATAGTGCACAGTTCTGATCTGCAAGACGATAGTGTGTTTCAGTTCTATTTCAGCTCCTGCTTCAGTAGTTGAAACTAACTAAACAATTCCATACATTATACGTGTGGTGTACTTTGCTATTTAGTTCTTTAATATAAAGTTTTGATATAAAGCAATGCTATAGCAAACACGCATGTTCATTTTTGATAGTTAATCATATGTTGTAAGCTACAACCATTTTTATAACCAAAAAAAATGTATCATTGAGGGTCTGAAAATATACTATAGATGAATTTCAATTAAAGCAGAGGCAAAAACCAAGCAGACAAATACTTTCAAGCACTGTGGGCCACTCTCAGGCCAGGTGGCAGATCTCAAACCCCCAGACTGAGAGGAACGGTAGTTCCTTGTATAAATTAGAAAAACTTGTTTGAAACTACCTAGAGTCTCTATACAGCTCCAAGAGTTTTGCTGTTTTCACCATGTTGCAGCAGCAAAACTAAATCACTTAGAATTACCATCTGTACCAGTATCAAAAGTCTGAAACTTTCTTAGATTTTCTCCAAGGTATCCTTTTTTTAAAACAGCTTTCCAAGTTATTTTTTTTATAAATCTGTATTTATAAAAAATCTGTTTTTGAATCTGTATGTCTGTATTTCAGGTGATTGTTGCCAGTATGCTGTAAGTCTGAATATGAAGGAGTCTTTAGAAATGTAAATTATTGGATGTTTTATTAAGAGCATGGATCCACCTACAGTACATGTCTTCTTCAAGACAATTTTGAAGTGCATCAAAGACATTGAAGAGATCCCTTGCTCAGGAGATAATTGGGTCTAGAATGAATGCCTGTGCAAAAGGTGACTATTTCCAATGCAAATTAATTTGACATGACTTTTTATTTATTTATTTATTTATTTATTTATTTATTTATTTATTTATGTGTGTATTTCATGGGTACTTTTCAGATGGTTGGTTTAAAACCAATTGTAAGACCAAATGTTTGTTTATTTTGGTTGTGAGCTATTTCTGCACAGTTTCTCTACTAGACAAATGTGCCAGATTTGTTGCTTGCAGGACTGTGCTGCAAGCACTGTATGTGATTGTGTACCACAATTTATTTCAGGTTTTGTGTACAACCTAAAATCAGTTCAGAGCAGCCATTTGTAGCCTTGCAATGGGCACCTCAAATTATGTTAATGTTTAGAAAAACATAGTGCATAGTTATGCTAATGAATCTTTGGACTTTAGTGCAGTAAGAAAACAATTTAATCCCTCTCTTTTTAATTTTTTTACAAATGATCTGTGTGTTTGTTACATTATATTCATTACATTATACACCATCATCTCAACTGTCCAGATAATAAACACGCCTTTTGTTCAACACTATAAATGCATAGGAGCAAATTCATAATAAATGTCTTTATTATGTTTAATTTTATAGAATATTATGGTGTTATAAATAACCATACTTAATGTTCTCACAATTGATGATCAATGAAAATTGTATCTTCTGTGAACCAGATCTTTATTGGACTATTATATGATAAAACCCCTCATGACTCTTCGGTTAGTGGATTTCCATCTACTGTCAATGAAGAGTGTATGCAGATGTGTTAGGTGAAGAATAGAACTTGATAGTCTTCTTAAGTAAAAGGGAAAATGAATTCCATCCAAAACAAGTGCAGTTATGGCCATGCCATATAAGCCACTTTAATAATAATAATAATAATAATAATAATAATAATAATAATAATAATAATAATAATAATAATAATAAAGTACAAGAAGCTTACCAACTGATTACATTTCAAGTACACTATGCTTTGTTTTATAAATACATTGACCTCTGTTTCAATTGTCTAAAAATGTTTTCTCTTGAGGACATTGGCACACCTCAGGTGTTCTAAGGTTCTCCCAAAGCCTAACTGAACCTTAAAAAGCAATTTGGTATGGGTATGACATATCAGTGTTAAACCATTGATTTAACCTGCTTGTTAAAAAAAAATATATATATCTTGCAGTACTGTCCTCAAAATACATGCTATTGACAGCAGTATATCAAAATGGTACTATAGCCAAGGTTATGAGATTTAGTGGTGCTACAACGTATTTAAAATAAACAGCAGGTAGATTTTTAATAAGGTAGAATTGGAAAAAAAATGCAGTACATGCAAATATTGTAAAAACAGTATTTGTAATCTGGTTTCTCAACCATACAGCAGAGTTGTCACTTTCACTGGGTGGCCTACCACTCTTTTCAACAGTGAATGTCTACGATTTAAAGACGTATTGCCTGGGTTTTTTTGTCTGTTTTTTTAGTCGGTATAGGAGAGACAATTAGTGCTGCCATATTTCTGTCAAGATCATTAAAATAGAGTCTATCGCATGAATTATTATTAAAAGAAGGTCTTTCATACATGCATATAATTGAATTGTTTTGTTACTTGATGTGAGTTATTTACAGGTCATGTAAATAGTGGTGACACTCCCCCCTCAATGTCTAACTGAATTTCAAATAATGAAAAAGTGAAGGAAAATCCTGGTTGTTACAGGTTTTAGTGAACAGGCATTAGCAATATTTTCAATTCCAACAAAAGCCCCAGTAAAATGTATTTGAAAACTTAGGCCTGATTTTCAAATCATGGTTAGACAATACAGCTCTGGAAGTAAAAAGACAAAAGCAACACCTTTTAACTATAAACTATGGTAGCTTACTAACTTGTTTACAAATGTAATTTTTTTTTTTTTGTTGTGTTCATGTTAGTTAATATATTGTAAAATATTTATTAACTAATAAAAAAAATACCCCTGCTCAGGGATTATCAGGTCAATCGTCTCAATGGGATTTATTTGTTTAAATGTCCTTTTAACATTACTATAGTAACATTTCACAAATTCGATTATATTTTATTATTAGTTTATAAGTGAGTTACTTTATATTAACAAACTGTTAAAACAAAATGAGCACTGCTTCTGAACAGTTAATTAGCTAAAAAAAAAAGTGCACCTTAAAATAAAGCATGAGGAAATGCAAATCACATTTTTTAATGTTTATGTAAACAACATAACTTCACTGAGCAAAACAGAGCATTACATTGAAATAAAAAAAAAAATGAATTAATATTTTTGAAATTGTTCAAGATGAGATCAAATTTACTCAAAATACAATCCAAGTTACTGAAAATCCAAAGTCGTTGAAAACAAAGGCATTATATTAAGGGCTGGGACAAATATTCCAATATTCAAACAAATATTATTTGATACAAAAATAAGATGTTTGTATTTGTATTACAAAAATAACTTGCACTTATGTGTGGCATGTGAAATTAATATATATATATATATATATATATATATATATATAACAGGATCAACACAGCAGCTCTTGAGCCTCTATTAAAAGTTTTAGACAGCAAAAAGTAAACAAACCAGATGCAGGAAACAGCACCATAGTTTTACACAGTGGTGCACACGTGTGTTGGTCCTTTACATCAGCCATACTTTGAGTGTTCTTCCTACCATTGTGATCAAGATACAATTGGAACCCATACTAGATGTGTGGTTAGTGAGAGCCAAGATAATTACAGAGGGTAAAACGCCATACTGCGTAATCGAAGCACTGCACACAGATGAAGGAGTGTTTTTTTTAAACTGTGATTAATATTTTATTTTAAAAGGATATTTACTCTAGAAACTAGTTATCCTTTTTAACTTTCTGAATAGCTGATCCACTACAGGTAAAAAGCTGTGATAAAGGGAAGGTGTGCAGACACAGCAAAAGTGTACTCTGGCTATTTTCTTATCCAAGTGAAGACAGACTTTAAGCTGGCAGTGTGTTAATCATTTTAGTCTTTGGTTGCTTGTACCTCTTAGGCATCTCTGTTCATTCACCAGTTAATATTTATGACACAGGCTGCAGTTTAAAGCTTTCTAAGGATGCTGCTAGCTATTTATTCAAGTCGGTTGGATGTGTCTCTGCTTACATAAAATGAAACCTTTTCTATTTACGCATGAAGGTCAAAAATCTTCACACTTTTAACGTATCGTAATTTCCAATTATATATACTATGCTGTGAGTTTCTTTATTATTTCTTTCTTTATTATTATTATTATTATTATTATTATTATTATTATTATTATTAGTCATAGTAGTCGTAGTATTATTCATAGCATTAGTATTCTTTTTGTAAAACAATAGAATGAAACATCCATAACTTTCAATATGTTATCAAAAGAATCAAGTAGACATTTTGGCTAATGACAGTCTACAGTGTAAAGGAACATCAGTTAGTGGCAAAGTTGATGACTGATATCCTGTTTCAAATGAACAATAACACCACAGCAATGTAAGGAATCTATCCTACTTCATCATCTATCTTTCCCCTTCATCTTCTCGGTTTTACTTCTCTTTCCCTTCTTGCTGCGAACCACTCGTTTACTACTCCCTCCCTGTTTTATTTTTAAATTGTATTGGTAACACTTTATATTAAAGTGCTTCTTATTAATGTTTTATAAATGTTTTATAAATATATAATAGATCCTTAATAACTGTTATAGAGTGTTAATAAAGCATTACAGATGGCTTATAACCATGCAATAGCCATAGATGGAATTTCAGTTTTATAAAGGGGGCAGTTTTTAACCATCTATTGTACTTTGGGATATTTAACCCTTTGCGGTCCTATGTCGGACCTGGTCCGACATTGCAATTATTCCTATCCGGTCCAATGTCGGACCTGGTCCGACATTGCAATTATTCCTATCCGGTCCAATGTCGGACCCTGTCCGACATCATCAAAAAGTCGCAAAAAACGGATTTCTAGTCGTTTTTTCTCCGGAAAAAGTCAAGAAAACCATTCAATGGCCGAATGGGAGCGACAGGAGCCGAGACAAGCCGAAAAAAAAGGGCGTATCTCATGAATAGTCATACTTGCCCCTGGGATCAGATAGGGGCGGCCATAAGGAAAAGCTGCCTGTGACTGCATCAGCACTCAGAGAATATCATGGACATTTGCAGAGCTTTTTTCAGATGTTATAGTAATAAAATAATGACTTGGATCGCATTATTGAGGCGTTTGGTGATAAAACGAGTGATCAGGAGATGATTGATCGGTATGTACGACTATTATTATTATTATTATTATTTATTCCTTAACATATGTGAAAGCTATAGTGACCAAAAGGGTGGGGCGGGGCTGGAGATGCCTAGTGAGTGCTTTGTTGATATGCAGGGCCTTTTAAACCTGTTTTACTGTGGACAAAAATACTTTTAAACAGCGCGTCTAAAATAAACTGCGCGTATGAAAATAAATTGGACCTGACGCGCCTGACACGCACTTAATAAATGGACTGCAGAGGGTTAAACATAATTCTGTCTATGCCTACTGCATGGTTATAAACCATATATAATGCTTATTAACATCTATAGTGGTTATTAATACTATATAACACAGTCATTAAGTATATAGTATATGTTTATAAAACATTAATAAGCAGCACTCTTAATATAAAATGTTACCGTTGCATTTTAGTATTTAACCTGCATCTCTACCTTTTTCTCTTCTCAATTCAGAAACCATGGGAGCCAACAAACACCTGGCACCCAGAGGGAGGGCCAATGCTCCCCCCAGCCCTCAACAACTGCACAAAACAAATCCTGTATGACCTGGGTCAAATGAGACAATCCCATGAGACCCATTGCACATTTACCCATGAACATGTCCCCATGGTAACTCTATTCAATATGCAATCTAGAGTGTTGCCAAAAAAATCACATGCCCAGCAGGAGACTGCAGCTTCAGTATCATGTGACTGCTTGCTACTGAAATAACCACTGCTGTAATATTCCTCTTACCATAGCTGTATGAAATGCACATCATAACCAGAGTTCCTGTTGAATATGTCAATAGATTGTTATCCAAAAATACAGATCATTGGTGCTGTACATTATTGGATTAGTCAACTTTCAGACATGTTACATACTGTAAAATCAGAATCTTCGAAGCCTGGCTACATTTAATATTTTGTGATGTAGTTCATATATAACACAGCAGGGAGTACTCGGTCATCTATGGTTAGATATTATATTATCCAGTATTCTAGGTGACTGTCATGGAACAACAAACTTCTAAAAAGTGAATTGTATGAGATATGGGATGCCAAACTGTGATAAACAATGGCAAATGCATTTGTCATGGGTGACTATAAGATTTATTTGTATTCTTTATTACGTGTAGATATTGAGTTGTGTTTTCCTTTTGTATTATTATTATTATTATTATTATTATTATTATTATTATTATTATTATTATTATTATTATTATTATTGTTGTTTCACTGTTTGGATTGCTTAAGAACACTTTATTCTAATTTGTGTGAACATGTTATGATTTTTGAGATTGGTTGTTTTGTTTCCACCCGGAGCACACACACAGAGAAGGGTTGTTAGTAATGGGGAAGCTAATGAACTGATTCAGATTGCCTACAGGTATGGCCAATTGAACACCTCCTACAGAGAACGAAGAGACAGAAGTAGACGGGAGGCAGGCAGAAGCAAAAAATAAGAGGCAGAAATGAAAACGAAGAGGCAGAAGTGAAAACGAAGAGATAGAGGCAGTGAACGAAAATGAAACGAAAGGAAAGCAGCAGCAGTAGAAGCAGTAGCAACAGCTGTGGCACTGGAAAGAAAGCAGGACAGAGAAAGACCCAGAAAAATAGAGGACAAGACAAAAAGAGATCAGAACGTGAGGCATGGAATCTGTGCTGGAATTGAAAATAGAGACGGATTTTAGTGTCAGATAGTTCGAAGGGAAACAGCTGATACTGCAGTGACCAGAGCACCTGCGGAAAGGGCGTGTTCGGGATCGGCTGATAATGAGTGGAGCTAGTATTTGTGAAGTTAAGTAAACCAAAGTTATTTTGCATGAGTTATAAAGTATAATACCTTCTGCTTGCTGTATCATTTAGATGTACCAATGCATCTGCCCTGTCTATAGATGTAATAGATGCATAGTAGTTGTTTAACTAATGACTGCTTTTAATTAAATTATTGCAGTAGCATTTTATTCAGTCGACTGACAATCTTATTGTGTTTTAAGCCTTTTTCGTGAAATAAATCTTTGTCTACTTTTTATCAGTATTTTACTCTGATAGTATATTGTGTGTTATTTATATAAATAATACAGCAGGGTTTGGGTACTTTGTTAAAGGCATTGCCTTTTAAGGGACAAATAGGTATAGTTCTCCTAATAGTAGATTACAAACTAGAAGTGATTATTAAAATTCCAACTGCACTATTTTGCCTCTTGATCTTTGAATTAGAGCATGGGGAAGACCACAGCCACTTGAGTGCTACAGGTGGCACCGTGACCATTGTTGGTGTGCTGCGTGACTGGAATGACCCATCCTGGACGAGAGCTCAGTTGGGGTGGACTTTTGTGGCGCCAACTGAAAATTGTACAAGGCTGATCCATCATAGTCTGTTGGTTGGGCTCGGTGGCGGAGTGGCGCCCCCTGCTGTGTGTGAGGCAAATTAGGTAAAATTATTATTAAATTGGGGAGTACGGAATTGGAACCACGTCCGTTAGCGATTTTAATTGTGCCTGTATTAAAAACTTCATTAGCACCTGTATAATAAATATTATTAATTACTTACCTGGTTGTCTTGTCTGGTGTGTTCTGCTGCTGTTCTCCTCTGTGGATGCCTCAAACCTGTGAGACCAAAGAAAGTGGGTTAAACAAAATTATAAATATTGTCCTGTTGCTATTAGCACAGGACTGGCGTAGTCGGACTACATTTATAGCGCGCAAGGGTATTGGTTGTGGTGCCGTCTCACATTGTATAGCAATAGGAAAAGTATGGGAAAACTGCAAACCTACCATGCAAAAATACTGTGGCGAAATTTTATAAGGGAAGCGCTAATCTTATACGACTGTACCTTACCAATATTTGTGCTGATCAGGGTCTGTGAAACCAGATGATAACGTTCAGACACTATTTGTGTTTTAAGTCATCAATAATAAAAGTAAGAAGAATGCAATTTAGATATCCCGGGTTTGGTTTGATGAAAATAGTTTAGATTGGATCAATGAAAATAAAATAAAAATTGTTTTTTAATGGTAGTCTATAAAAAAAGAACACATTTGTTCTTACTTGCAATTGCTTTTCCTTTTACGCTTAAATAAATGAAGCTTTGGCCAGTTATTTTGAAGGGATCGTTCATTTTAGTTTTGTTTTCTTTTTATGTACCTGACTGTTGAAAAGTGCTGGATCATCAGTTGTGAGTCTTTTCCAGAATCTTTTCCATGTATTCAATAGGATTCCCCACATTGCCCCATTGCTATGATATGACCACCATCTCCATGGTAATTCAATCCACACATTTTTAAGATAGTTAATATCAGCTAACTCATTGTGACTTAAATTGGAATTAGACACAGTTCTCAGGTCAAAAACTAGTATATTATAATATAACCTTCTAACTCCATTTGATTTTGTTTTGTAGTTAATCAATTTGCTTTTAAATATTTGTACAGTATCACCTGTACAGCAAGGACATTGATATGATAGTTTTATACAAATAAAACATACCTACCACCTACAGTATATGATGTTCAGAGAATACCATCAATTTTGCTCAACGTTGTGAGACAGTATAGACTATAATAAAATATCTGTCGTATACAATACACTACACTGCTCCTACAAGCATTTCAAAAGAAGGGTGCTGCTTTTAAGACAGGGCTGATCTGAGAATATTTAAAACTCTAATAAACCCCTATCTTTGAGATAGGTAAAGAGTTTCCATTGTCGACAGCTTGTGATGCAAACTGTGCCTGCATATCAAGTAGATTCTTTGCTGCATAAGCAGTTCAAGAACACAATCCTTTAGACATTGAATGAATAATGTACACCCTTCAATATTACATTTGTTTTCTGTTCTTCAAGACTGTATTGATTTCTTTTTATTAAACCCTTCCTTGGCAGCATGCTTGTCTAATTTAAATACAGTGCTAATGTACCAAAAGGGATGTGCTGACCTTAGAATACACAGCAGATTAGATATCAGTAAAGGAAATCCCTAACTGTGAAATGTACTGATGCACCATGCTGCGACTGCTTTTTTCCCCTCAGGATAAAAACATGCAAGGTGTTTGAAATATCCTGTGCTGCCCTACATTCAAGCTACACTTTTGGCAATGATGTGCTTCCAGTATGCCTGCAATTGAAGCATTTATAAAGCAACAAAACATATAGGGTCAGATTGACAAAGCATTTGCTCCAGCACAGTTTGTAACGTAGGAAGACAAGTAAAAAAAAACCCTCTATAATACAGGAGGTTGCCTATCAATATTTTCTCTACAGTTATTGCTGAACATATTTTTTTTATGAATTTATTAAGATAACTGAACTTGTTTTGTTGTCCTTTTCAGTTTGTACTTTGACAGACATTTCCTTTCTGGCAAAGCCTTCTATCACTGATTGGCTGCACAAAATAATAAAGCTTTCCTCAAGCTCTGGCAATTTCCTTTTTGAGATAAACTTCCTCTCTATCAAAGGTGAATTACCTTTGCAGCTATGCTTAAGTACTGTATGGTTGTGACAGAAATAGAATGATTCTTTGTGGTAATTCTCCCTCCAGACCTGTGAGGGCGCTAAGTAAAGGGAACAGACTGGATGGCCTGACAATTAATTCCCAGGGTTGAAAGGAAGTCGGTCATCTAGAAAGGGGGCGGAACTCTGGTACACTAACTCATCGACCCGGAAGGGAAACGATGTGGCAGCCGCAGATTGGAGGAGCGGTTGCAGTCATTTACCAAGGGGTCATGAGTGACATTACAAATAGGGGACGGAGCGAAATGATCTGTTCCTTCATTTATGGTTAAGGAAAGACCCGGAAGGACCAGTGTTTATATATATCGTACCGTGAGTGTTTCGTTTGTTTGTCTCTAATTGTTACTTGTTGTTATTAGTAGATGGCTAACACATTTCAGAGCTGTCGCCTGAGGCCAGCACTAACCCGGACATCACTGCACCTGTATCACATGTAACCACTTTGCCACAATGATATATATATATATATATATATATATATATATATATATATATATATATATATATATATATACATATATATATATATTCCATTTATACACTACCCTCCAACAAGTATTATGACAGATAAATGCAGAATGATTGGGAGTTGGGCGTCTGCACTTCACTTTATCCCCTAATATAGGTTTCTGCAACGCTGACTGCTAAAACCTGTAGGACATTCAATGTCACACATATCTCCATAGTCACCAATGCATAAACCCCATTGGGGTAAAATAGAGAATGTTGCTCCAAGATGTTCTGCATTGGTTGTAAATTGATAATATTTGGAATACCACTACCTTTGATAGGTGGAGTTCCTTACTAAATTCCTGTGTTTGATTATCTACTGGAATCCAAGGGATCTAAATGAAAATGGAGGTAAATGAAAGAGGGCAGTGAATTCACAAACTGCTTGCATATTGAACATCTGCTGTATATATATATATATATTCTTATCATGTAATACCACTATATGCTGTAGCTATGGGGATTTCAAACCTTTTTTTTTCTGCACTACACTGTTTCTAAGTACTGTAATATACACAGTAGCAGGCTAAGCATTATCTTTTCAATGTACATGCTTTCAAAAATCGTTACCAACATTTACAGTTTTATTGTGAAACTTGTGTGGCGCTGTGCATTTGCTCAACTGATCAATACTCTTTTTTTTACCATGAAAGTAAAGAAGCCTCCATAGCATTTGTCTTTGCTGTAAAGAATGTTCCAATTAAGTAGATGGCAGTTAATCTTCATTATATGATTGCGCCAGGCATACCAGTTACAGAGGGTTCTTCACGTGATTAAAAGAAAAGATTCAACTTTGAAAATAAATCCTGTGAGTCGTGTCTGTTGAATTTATTTTTTAAATGTAAACTTCTCTTTTAAAAGCCCATGTTGAAAGTACCAGCTCTGTGGTCCAGTTAAACAATATCAGAATACAAACTCACCCTTATTTAAAAAATAAATAATCATAAATAATATTTTCTTTTTCTATTTTCCTTTCTATAATATTTATAATTATTGAAAATAATGTGTGCAGCAGCACAACTTTTGTTGGGATTTAGAAAATAGAGCATGTTAGCTGGACACTGCAACCTGATCCTTCAGTGATTTGCTGATGGGTTTAATCCTGTGTGTTCTTGAGTTAATACAACATGTATATATTGATCTGCATGCATTAGCTACAAATTGTATTAAGCATTTTAAATGACACTTTATTTTTTAAAAGCTCCTAATAGCTGTTTTGGTTTTCTTTTTCTTTTCTATGTAGCATCTTTGACTTTATTCCAGTAGAGGGCTCTTTAACCTAGCATGTACAGTGCAATCTTGAGTCACTTGTGAATCACATAGAAAATGGGGGGCTAGGTTAGTACCAACTGTGGCCATTTTAATATCTTTATTGAGATAAGCCATTTTAAACGTGTGCATATAATATGGTAATTTTATTTAGCTCTATACTATTTTACTCAATTGGCTATTACCCTACATGTGAAAGATTTTGGTCTGGTGATTATATGCATATGAACAGTGTTTGTTTATTTTTTTATTATTATTATTACTTTTTTCATTATATTTTTGGAAGGGTCACATTTTACCAAATTTACCTCAAAGGTATGTAATAAAAAAATTCACTGGTGTATTCAATTTAATAAGCATTGGCTTTACTCACTTGCCCCAAACTTACAAGGGGAATTCTTAGATCACATAAAGACCCTGGAGTAAAAAAAATCTGTGAATTTTAGTTTTTGTGTCGTTAACACTTGTATATATAGCTGTGTTTGGTGTACTGTAGTGTGGTATAATGTCCATTCTATATTTAATACAAGTTAAACATTACAGCAACTTCAGACCAGCATCACTTTATGACACACCCCTACAAGGTGCGGTGTTGTAAAAGCTGATAACATTTTTATTTTGAGTTACGTAAAGTAAGAATTACTGTAGCAATCATTAAAGCAGGAGATTGTTTATAATTTAGTCCTTTAAAGACCAAGGACAATGACAAGATCAAACCTGGTGAAAACAAACTGGAGAACGTGTACAATCAATGTAAACAGGGTCACCTCATGTTTAATTTCTTGTTGACAAGGACAGACTAGCAATGTTGACCAATGTGTTGCCTCCCCAGTGTATGCACAGCTGTCACACATACTGGGCAGTGAGGATAAACAGGGGTACTTTGGAATGTCTCATATTCAGCTGGGAATTGAATACAACTAATGTACTTTCTACTGGGAACAGTTCTCTGTTATCCTGCTGACACCACTAGCTTGACATCTTTTTCAATCAATGTTCTCCAAATATTTGAATTCTGACAGCAGAATGGCCTGGGCATGATTGAGTTGGACATAAACTTTTTTTTTTTTTTTTTGTAGTGCGATATGGTGAATTGTAGTGATGGAGGATATCTAAAACATGGCATTGCATACTATACACAATTATTAACTGTATACCTTTTACTTAAACCAATATATACTCCACCCTGCCTCAAATTAGAATTTTATCTGAATTATTCTATTTATGTATCTGCACGTTGTTCACATTTAGCTTCCAAACCCACTAGAAACTGCCTTGACTGTTTAATTGGAAATGTGTTATGACTGCAACAAACAAACTAAATGTTGAATTATGAGATATCTTTAAATATGTGACAAACACACCTAATAATTATCACTGTACGTTTTATTAGAAGCTGTGTTACTAATTTCAGCAAAACAATGTTCAGTGTTCTTCAAGTCCAATAGTCAGTGGCATGCAGTATTTCATGGGTGCTAGAATGTATTTCCCTTACTGGAATATTTATTTCTTGAAGCAATATTTGTCTGATCAACAGATTTATGACTTTCAACTCCACAATTTTTGCATGCTATTTTCAAAGACACTATAACTACCTTGTGTTGGAAAAAAAATGTTACCAGCAGGATTCAGTCTGATAATCAGCTAGAAAAGAGCTTGACCCATCTACAGCAGACAACTTAGCTGGATATTAATGAGGATATTGCATTGACACAGGACAGGGAAAAGCAAACAGTTTTATAATAATTTTCACTAGCCCCAGTAGTGCACTTGTTCTGTTGCAAACCAGTGCACCGTGCATATTGCTGGTCTGGGTAACAGGTAAATCCCTTAACTGCTCTGTCCAGGGTTCTGAAATGTGATGCCAGCCTCTGACTAAATTGTGTACTGTAGAAAGTGAATGTCTTACACACATGGTTTCATAGAACCCAATTTGCACTATTCTTGGACTACCTAATTTTACTTTAATTAAAGTAGTGCTAAATTAGTTCTAATTAATAAGTGTTACAGTGTTAGTTTTACAAGAGCTACAAGCAGATAATTTAGCATGTTTTCATTGACCCCACTTTCTGTCTGCTTTGTCAAATGTATCATCTTGTCTATATGCAGAGAAGACCACATAGAAAGCCACGTTTGCAAACACTCCTCACGGTGACTGATCATTTTTAATTCTTTAAAAGTTCATTCAAATATAATTTCTATTTTTCTTTCATGCATATTTATTATTGCAATGTTTCAGTATTAACAACAGATGTTACAGTCAGAATACATTGAATGGCACTGTGTTTGTACTTCTGA